>NC_133971.1:33209844-33512844 GCF_031877795.1 Strix aluco
TAATGAAATCATTAGGACCATAATTCATAATCCATCCATGCATCTTCTACCTTTTATTTTTGTCAGATCTTCTTCAGTTGTTGAATTAGCATAAGTTTGGAATACATCTTTGGATAACTGAACGGTGGAGGTCCCTCATCTCAGGCTAGAGGACTATTGTTAAGATACTTCCTTGTTAAGATACTGTTTGCCTGCTGCATCCTTTGCAATGTTTTGAGGAACAGATGGGAGTAGGATGGCAGTATGACTCTCAAACCTTATCAGTGGCAGCAACATCAACTGGAGTTTGCTCAGATGCCTGCAAGAGCTGAGAGAGCCAAATCATGAGAGGTGCTCTTGCAATGTACTTTATACAAACTATTGGTATCAGCTTCTGTAACTTGCTGTAGTCTGCATATGGAAAGTAAGAATAGACCACATCATGTTATTACTCTTACCTTTTTCTGTGCTCACCCATTGCAGACCTGGCCTTGATCAAGTACAGGGTGACTATCAGGGGGTTTATCTGCTACTGAGATAAGTTCAGAATCTTTGATTATCTGTTTTCCATAATGATGCATGAAACTAGTGGAATATCTGTTGTAAAAAAGATGCTGAGCCAGACTTACATGCACAAAGCTTTACTCAGATGGATCATCGTTGATGACACACATCAGTCCTAGATGTGTATGTTCTTTCTGGTGAAGAATAAAAAAAAAAAAAAAAAAGGAAGTGAAAGGGATAAATTTCCCAATGACAAGTCAGGAAAAACAGTGATGTAATCTCTTCTCTGTGCATCCCCTCCTCCATAGCAGGCAGTGAAGCTGAAGGTGAAGGGAATGTTGACTTTTACCATACTTTTTCCTAGTACTGTATGATTTTCTTTGGGAACCACTGAACTGAGTTTTTCCTTCTTGTGACGATATTAGTGTGGATTACAGTCATGAGTATTATGTGCTGATTGACTGCTAAATCTTTTTGCATATGTATTATTAGGTACTGCTTCATGCATATTTAAATGACTGCTATATTGTTATTCACTAAGTTTTGAGTTTCTTTAATATTAATTAAACCCTACAGAATAGGACATAGGAAAAGAGAAGAAACAAAGGAGTGACTTTACATGAGAACCCAACAGTGAGAGAAAGTAAAAAGTTACAGAGCTGCAGAGGAAAGATAGGTTGAAGATTGTTGAATGATATTCATGATCTAGACGAGGGGATCGAGTGCACCCTCAGTAAGTTTGCAGATGACACCAAGTTGAGTGAGAGTGTTGATCTGCTCGAGGGTAGGGAGGCTCTGCAGAGAGACCTGTACAGGCTGGAGCGGTGGGCTAAGGCCAACCGGGTGAGTTTCAATAAGGCCAAATGCTAGGTTGTACACTTCAGCCACAACAACCCCCAGCAGCGCTACAGGCTTGGGGAGGAGTGGCTGGAGAGCTGCCAGTCAGAGAGAGACCTGGGGGTGTTGATTGACAGCTGGCTGAACATGAGCCAGCAGTGTGCCCAGGTGGCCAAGAAGGTCAATGGCATCCTGGCTTGTATCAGCAATAGCGTGGCCAGCAGGGACAGGGAAATGATCTTAACCCTGTACTGGTGAGGCCGCACCTTGGTTACTGTGTTCAGTTTTGGGCCCCTCACTACAAAAAGGACGTTGAATTACTTGAGCATGTCCAAAGAAGGGCAACGAAGCTGGTGAAGAGTCTGAAGAACAGGTCTTACGAGGAGCGGCTGAGGGAACTGGGGTTGTTTAGTCTGGAGAAGAGGAGGCTGAGGGGAGAACTCATCGCCCTCTATAACTACCTGAAAGGAGGTTGCAGAGAGCTGGGGATGAGTCTCTTTAACCAAGTAACAAGCAATAAGACAAGAGGGAATGGCCTCAAGTTGCACCAGGGAAGGTTTAGACTGGATATTAGGAAGGATTTCTTTCCAGAAGGGGTTGTTAGGCGTTGGAATGGGCTGCCCAGGGCAGTGGTGGAGTCCCCATCCCTGGAGGTGTTTAAGGGTCGGGTTGCCATAGCGCTGAGGGATATGGTGTAGTTGGGATCTGTCAGTGCTAGGTTAACGGTTGGACTAGATGATCTTCAAGGTCCTTTCCAACCTGGATGATTCTGTGATTTTGTGAATGGAAAGATCCTTACTGCTACACAGGTTAAAGAACGTAAATTGCTGTGCAGCACTGGGAAAGTACACATGGGCCCAGGTATGGATGCAAACAGGTAGGTCTAGGTCTCAAGAAAAAAGCCCTTTTTAAAGCAGGAAGTTCAAGACAAAAGTCTGAGTGGGAAATGCTAACTGACAAGTACTGAAAAGTGAATAGTAGTAGTAGTAGTACAGAGCTTCTATATTTAAAGGTGAGCAATGACAGACTGGGCAGTGAACTAAGAGAATAATGGGTAAGAATGGATCAAAATGGTATGAGAAAATATCCATACAGCTTAGTGGCGGAAGACCTAAAAACAGTCCAACTTTTACATGAGATCGGACAATCAGTATATAGTCTGCTCCAACTGTTTTCATAAGGAAAAAGGTGCCTTATCCTTTCAGAAAGCTACCTCCTATATACGTAGCAATAAAAAAATTATATGTAGCAATACATAGCTTTTCCTCAAAAAATCTTAACATAGTGATCCCTTTAAATTCTTCTCATTGTCTGAATAGATATTTCTTATGATCTCTCTATGCATCAGATTGCTCTAGTAGTCCTTCTGGACTGTTTTCTGAATCTTTACATGATGCTTTTACTCTTTCTAAACTGTACAAACAAAAGTGCTCTGTTACCATTATTACATATATTTAGGACAGATCCTGTAGTCTATATGTATAAATGAACTGTGTCACAAATGAGTACCATAGTGGCAGACCATAGTCTACTGAATGGTAATTTAGGAGACTTGAAAGTGTTTTCAGCACACAGCCACCATTAAAGCACAGCATTTTTGGACAAGATGTATTCCACAAGGAGGTTTTGCTGTGATAATTTTTTTATTTCCTCAGGAAGCATACCTTTATAAATTTCTTTCCAGTGGGGATTTCCAGTCTGCAGATCCAGCGATGCAGTGCATGAAAATATGCTGGTCTGCCTGCCTGAACCCCTACTGATTCCATTGAGACTCTGTTTGGGTGTGCATATCATTTTGCATGTGTCTTTTTTGAAGGTCAGAGGTGAAACAAGGCACAAATAATACAGACAAACACTGAGGGGATTTTTATGACATAGCGTGGCAAGAAGGACATCAGGAAGTTCAATAAAATACTAAGCTGGCTTGTGACTCATTTCACCTGAGAGAAAATATGTCTATTGTTCTTGACAATTATTTTCTTCAATTTCTCCTTCACTGCACCAAAGCAAGTATGTGGGTAAGCCCACAGAAACTGCAGAAGATGCAAAACTTCTTCTCTCAACATATGGTGAAGCTGGGAAACTGCTGTTTGTATTGCACTGTTCATATAAGAAGCTACAGTTTTAGAGATGGAAGCAAGAAAGAGAAAAAACGATCATCCATGATGGTTGTTGGCATAATTCCTGAAATCACACCAGCTATCTGCAGGGTAAGAAGACTGGTCAAAGGAGATTAATTCCTTAGAAATTACTTTGAAGCTTCTTCTGAGCATCCATAGAGGAGCTCATCTAAGAGCAGAATGCTCTTGTCAGGAGAGAGAAGGAAAAAGAAGACATGAAGTCACATTTCAGCAAGTTTTCTGCTGTCATGGAGCCAAAAGTATCTTACTGATATTTGAAATTTATCATTAATTCCTCTCATTCCTGAATGCTGCAAAACCTTTTGTCGTTTGTCTCACTAATCTAGTCTTACATTTGCCCCAATTAGCTTGAAATGTTTCATATTTAACTTCAGTATCTAAATCAACCTCAGCTCTTTTTAACATATTTGTATGTTCACACGCTAAATTATTTTTGGTTTATTTTTACATACAAAATCTCTTCAGTTAACTTGATAACTTCAAATATTTCTTCAGAAAATATTTCAAATTAAAAGTTGATCATTTCTGCAAGTGATCAAACAATAAAGGAAAAAATGTGACAAGAAAATAGAAAATATTAGCATCCTTTCAAAGTCTCCCAATAGAGTTTGAATGGCAGGCTACATGCCACAGAACAAAAACCAACAGATATTCTATAGACAATAAGGAAAACAAATAAATTCTTGTTGCAATACCAATGTGGAAGAGAAAAATGTAATGTTACTCCAAAACCTAGGAAAAAAAAATATTTACATCACAAAATTCAGTCAGTATAAACATGATCTTGCAAATTCAGACCAAAAAACCCCAAAAAGACATGAACTGCAAGAAAACATGGTCTGAGGTTATGAGAATTGCTCACCTATAGTGTCATATTTATAACGTTCCATCTTGGTTTATTCAGAATTAATGTAAAGGGGTTAAGAATATCTTTCCCCATATCGGTAGCCACACAGGATCTTTCCAGACAGGTTCAGTAATTTAGTTGATAACATTTTTTTTCAGAGCACTAATCTTGAAAACCATTGTCTATGGAAAAAAGGAGTACTTTACATCCTCTGGCTGGATTTTCTTCTAAAATACAAATATGAAAGAAGATTCTGCTCATCAATCAAATCAAATATCAAACTCAGCATACATTTCGGCCATTTCATCCAGCACAGTGTTACTCACAGGATGGCAAACCTGAAGCAGGATTATTTTTATTGTGAGGATATCTTGGAGGGGTTGATCAGATTCAGTTGTGTGTGCTGAGATCTGCTTACGGGTGAAAAGTGTTTGGTAAATTGAGTAACGGAATACAGTCTTCCATCACTACTAGGTCAATGGATCTGATCTTGCTTTAGCTGGTAATGACTGAAAATGTTTTAATAAGGGTGCTGCACAGTAACTTATGTGGAAAAAGCTGGTACTGTCAGTTCTGTTTCTTGAAGACAGAAATCTGTGTTAAAGCAAAGCCACCTTCACAATTCCTCTCAGCTGTCATCCTTGTTAGTACTGTCTGCACTGAAACAGTAGCCTGCATGGACATAGGGACTGAACTATCTCAGAACTATTATCTTTGGATCCTGGTTGGTGCACACTGGTGAGGGAGGTCTGTGTGGGTAACCTGGAGATTAATCCATCTCATTGTCAAAACAGTAGCTAGTGCAAAACACTAATACTCTTTTATGAAAGGGGAGAAGGGAAAATATTAATTTACAAACACATTTTAATATGTAAATTTTCATTCACTTAACTATTAAAACTATATTTGACCATGGCACCTGGAAAAAGATTTGAAAAAATCTTTAAGATTTTTCATTACAGAAACCATCAATAAGCGATTGCACTTAGTACAGAGGAGGTCATCATTGCCAAATGATGAGTTTCTAAAGACAATTTGAGGTGCTGGAATTTAATATTAAATAGCATTTGAGATAAAAGAATCTTTGTTACTAGTCCCTGAGGACTGAAAACAAGTATGTATGTACTAATAGTTTTCATAACAATAACAATTGCCAAACTGTCAGGATGTCTTTGATATTAACACTGTTACTTATGTTCAAGATAGTGATGGTACAAATGTACATAGAATGGGGAATAAACAAGAGAATCTAGAGACATATTCATGCCTGCAGGGCTATGATCTCACTGGCATCACAAAGATGTGATGGGATAGCTCCTATGACCAGAGTGTTGGAATAGAAGGATACAGGCTCTTTAGGAAGGACAGGCAGGGAAACAAGGAGGGGATGTCACCCTCTAGATCAGTGACCAGCTGGAGTGCATGGAGCTCTGCCTGGGGATGGATAAGGAGCTAAATGAGAGCTTATGGATCAGGATTAAAGGGAGAGCAGGAACAGGTGATGTTATAGTGGGGATCTGCTACAGGCCACCCCATCAGAAAGACCGAGCAGATGAGACCCTCTATATACAGATAGGAGCAGCCTCACGTTCACAAGCCCTGGTCCTCATGGAGTACTTCAACCACCCCAATATCTGTTGGAGGGACAACATGGCAGGGCATAAGCAAGCCAGGAAGTTTCTGGAATGCATTGATGATAACTTCCTTCTCCAAGTAATAGAGGCCAAGGAGGATAGGTGTTTGTTGCATTTAAGTGAGGGATAAGTTTATTAAGAGATTAATCCCCCTGCATTCTAGCTCGTTGTCAAAGATTGAAGGGCTAGGGGCATCTGGCCTTATCTCTTAATATGTAGGCCAATTATTGCCGTGACTACAGGACTGACACCAGATGGATGAGCAGCCTATCTGCTGTAGGTCCAGTCTCATTCAAAAGAAGCAGTCAGGTTCATGAATAGTACGGTTTATTCTTATTGAATATCTACAGATTCTTTGAGATTGCCAGCAATAAATGCACTTACCTGCAGAATAGCTACATAACTGTACAAAATTATTACAATCACAGGCTCAATTTCCTGGGTAGTCACTCAGCATACCTGAGGTCACAAATCTTAACAAAAGGCATCTCTTCTGGAGTGAGGTGAGGAGAACAAACCCATCAATCTTTCCCTTCAATTTGGTATTGAATTCTTGTCCCTATGAGTTAGGTGTGAACTCGGGGTAGAATCATAGAATCATTCAGGTTGGAAAAGACCCTTGGAATCATCGAGTCCAATCATCAGCCCTACTCTACAAAGTTCTCCTCTACACCATATCCCTCAACATCTCATCTAAACGACCCTTAAACACATCAGGAATGGTGACTCCACCACCTCCCTGGGCAGCCTATTCCACTGTCTAACCACTCTTTCTGTGAAAATTTTTTTCCTAATGTCCAGTCTAAACCTCCCCTGTTGAAGTTAAAAACCATTCCCTCTTGATCTATCACCAATTACCTGAGAGAAGAGACCAGCACCAACCTCTCTACAATGTCCTTTCAGGTAGTTGTAGAGTGATGAGGTCTCCCCTCAGCCTTCTCTTCATCAAGCTAAACAGTCCCAGCTCCTTCAATCGCTCCTCATAGGATTTATTCTCCAGGCCCTTCACCAGCTCCGTTGACCTCCTCCGCACTCATTCCAGCACCTCGATATTTCTCTCATATTGAGGTGCCCAAAACTGGACACAATACCCCAGGTGTGGCCTCACCAATGCAGAGCACAGGGGGACTATCACCTCCCTACTTCTGCTGGTCACACTACTTCTAATACAAGCCAGGATGCTGTTGGCTTTCTTGGCCACCTGGGCACACTGCTGGCTCATGTTCAGCTGTTTGTCAATTAGAATCCCCAGATCCTTCTCTTCCACACAGCTCTCCAACCACACCTCCCCAAGCCTGTAGCAATGCATGGGGTTGTTGTGGCCCAAGTGTAGAACCTGGCACTTGGCCTTGTTGAAGCTCATCCCATTGATGTTGGCCCACTGATCCAATCTATCCAAGTCTCTCTGTAGAGCCTCCCTGTCTTCATGCAGATCAACACTCCTGCTTAACTTGATGTCTTCTGTGAACTTACTGAGGATACACTCTATGTCCTTACCAAGATCATCAATAAAGGTTGTTAAACAGAAATGGTCCCAACACCAAGCCCTGAGGAACACCACTTGTGACCGGCCACCAGCTGGATTTAGCTCCATTGACCACCACTCTCTGGGACCGTCCATCCAGCCAGTGCTTGATCCAGCAGACTGTTCGCTCATCCAGGCCATGGGCAGCCAGTTTTTCTATGAGAATTCTATGGGGAACTGTGTTGAATGCTTTCCAAAAATCCTGGTAGATAATATCCACAGCTTTTCCCTCGTCCAATAGTTGGATCATTTTGCCATAGAAGGAGATCAGGTTTGTCAGGCAGGACCTGCCTTTCATAAACCCGTGCTGACTAGGCCTGATCCCCTGGTTGTCCATTATATGACTTTTAATGGCACTCAAGATGACCTGCTCCATGACCTTCCCTGCTACAGAGGTCAGACAGACAGGTCTGTAGTTTCCTGGATCCTCCTTTCTGCCTTTCTTGTAGATGGGTGTTACATTTGCCACCCTCCAGTCCAATGGGACCTCCCCAGTTAGCCATGATTTCAGGTAGATCATGGAAAGCATCTTGGCGAGCACATCTGTCAACTCCCTCAGCACCCTTGGGTGTAACCCATCTGGTCCCACAGACTTGTGTGCATCCAAATGGTGTAGCAGGTCTCTGACCACTTCCTCTTTAATTGTGCTGACCTCATTCTGCTTCCCCTCCCCATCTCCTAGCTCATGAGGCTGGGTGTCCAGGGAACAACCAGTTCCACTGCTAAAGACTGAGGCAAAGTAGGCGTTGAGCACCTCAACCTTTTCCTCATCTTCAGTTACTATGTTTCCCTCTGCATCCAATAAAGGAGGGAGATTTTCCCTAATCCTCCTTTTGCTGTTAATGAATTTATAGAAACATTTATTATCCTTACCAGCTGTAGCGAAGTTGAGCTCTAGTTGCACTTTGGCTCTCCTAATGTTCACCCTGCATAACTTCACTACATCTTTATAGTCTTCATGAGTCACCTGGCCGCTCTTCCAAAGGCAATAGATGCTCCTTTTGTTTTTGAGATCCAGCCAAAGGTCCCTGTTTAGCCAGGCCAGCCTCCTTCCCTGCCTACTTTTTTTTTGACACATGGGAACCGCCTGCTCCTGTGTCTGTGTCAATCAGTCTTTTGAACAGGTCAGAGTTTTACCTGCGGAAGTCAAAGGTGGCAGTTTTGCTAACCCCTCTCTTTGTTTCTCCAAGGATTGAAAACTCAATCATCTCATGATCACTGCACACTAGACGGCCTCCAACCTTTACTTCCCCCACAAGCTCTTCCCTGTTTACAAGAAACAGATCCAGGAGGGCACCTTCCCTGGTCAGCTCACTCACCAGCTGTGTGAGGAAGTTATCCTCCACACATTCCAGGAACCTCCTGGATTGTTCCCTCTCTGCTGTGCTGTGATCCCAGGAGATGCCCGGGAGGTTAAAGTCCCCCACAAGAACAACAGCAAGGGACCGCGAGATTTCTCCCAACTGTTTATAGAAAGCTTCATGCACCTCACTGCTTTGGTTGGGAGGTTTATAGCAGACTCCCACAGGAAGATCTGCTTTATTGGCCCTTAACCTAATCCAAACACTCTCAACTCCGTTATCACTATACTTGATTTCTTTGCTCTCATAGCATTCTCTAACATACAGGGCCACTCCACCACCTCTTCTTCCCTGTTCATCCCTCCTGAAGAGCTTGTAGCCATTGATTGCAGCATTCCAGTTGTATGAGGCATCCCACCACGTTTCTGTGATAGCTACTATGCCATAGTTCTCATGTTGCATCATAGCTTCAAGCTCCCCCTGTTTGCTGCTCATACTGCGTGCATTGGTGTAGATGCACTTGAGATGAGCTAATGAATCCAACACCTTTTTGTGAGTGTGGGCCCGATTTCCTACCAGACCCTTCCCAGGTGCTTCCATGGTTTCTAAACATCTATCCCTTCTCTCATATGAAATGGCAGAGGGAAAGCCCTCACCGGTCCACCATCCTTCAGGCTTTGGCATGCTTCCCTTGAACTTATTCCTAACTGGCCCCATTATCACCCCTTCCCCCCTCATATCTAGTTTAAAGCCTTGTCAATAAGACCTGCTAACTCCTGTCCCAGAGTCCTTTTCCCCCTCTGGGATAGCTGCATCCCACCTGTCTCATCACCAGCAGACCAGGTGCCTTATAAAGGTAGTATATAAATAGTAGTATATATGCACTATACTGCCAAACATGTCAGGTGTGTGTGTGGGGGACTCTGGTCAAGCCACCGTTCCTTCAGTAGTAACACAGAACATTTACCATGCGGCTTCCACCTCGCTTCATGTTCCACTGTTTCATGTTTCCAACACATCCAACAGTGCTATGCTAGGCTTTGTTCTCACCAAGAAGGAGGAGTTGGTGGAGAGTGAGAAGCTCAAGGGCAGCCCTGGCTGCAGTGTCCATGAAATGGTGGAGTTCAAGATCTTCAGGGCAGTGAGGAGGACACACAGCAAGCTCACTACCCTGGACTTCAGGAGAGCAGTCTTTGGCCTCTTCAGGGGTTTGCTTGGCAGAGTTAACATGGGAGAAACCCTGGAAGGAAGAGGGGCTCAAGAAAGCTGGTTGATATTCAAGGATCACCTCCTCCAAGCTCAGGAGTGATTTCTCCAAGCTCAGGACCGATGCATCCAGACAAAGGGAATGTCAGGTAAAAAAACCAGGAAGCCTGTGTGAATGAACAAGATGCTCCTGGACAAGCTCAAACACAAAAAGGAAGCCTACGGAGGGTGGAAGCAAGGACAGGTAGCCTGGGAGGAATACAGAGAAATTGTCTGAGCAGTCAGGGATCAAGTTAGGAAGGCCCAAGCCCTGACAGAATTAAATCTAGCTAGGGATGTGAAGCGCAACAAGAAAAACTTCTATATATATGTTGATGATAAGAAGACTAGGGAAAACTTGAGTCTTCTTTGGAAGGAAATGGGACACCTGGTTACACAGGCTATGGAGAAGGTTGAAGTAGTCAATGACTTTTTTGCCTCAGTCTTCACTGTCAAGTGCTCCAGCCACACTGCCTAGGTTGCAGAAGGCACAGGAAGGGACTGAGAGAATGAACAATCACCCAGTGTAAGAGAAAATCAAGTTTGAGACCATCTAAGGAACCTGAAGGTGCACAAGTCCATGGGGTCTGATGAGATGCATCCATGAGTCCTGAGGCAACTAGCTGATGAAGTGGCTAGGTCACTATCCATCATACCCGAGAAGTCATGGCAATCCAGTGAAGTTCCCACTGACTGGAAAAAAGGAAATGTAATGCCCATTTTTGAAAAAGGGAAAAAAGAAGACATAGGAAACTACAGGCCAGTCAATCTCACCTCTATGCCCAGAGCAGATCCTCCTGGAAACTATGCTAAGGCACATGGAAAATAAGGAGGTGATTGGTGATAGCCAACATGGCTTCACTAAGGACAAATCATGATTAACAAATTTAGTGACCTTCTACAATGGGGTTACAGTGTTGGTGGAAGAACAGCTGACATCATCTACCTGGATATGTGCAAAGCATTTGACACTATCCCACATGACATCCTTGTCTCTAAATTGGAGACGTGATTTTGATGGATGGAATAATTCCTCAGTGAATAAGGAATTGGCTGGATGGTCGCACTCAAAGAGTTGTGGTCAATGGCTCGATGTCTCAGCAAAGAGCAGTGACAGCGGTGTTCCTCAGAGGTTGGTATTGGGACTGGTACTGTTTAACATCTTTGTTGGAGACACAGACAGTGGGATTGCATGCACCCTCAGCCAGTTTGCCAATGGCACCAAGCTGTGTGGCATGGTTGACACAATGGAAGGGATATCATCCACAGGGACCTTAATAGACTTGAGAGGTGGGCCCATGCAAACCTCATAAGTTCAACAAGGTCAAGTGCAAGGTCCTACACATGGGTCTGGGCAATCCCAGGCACAAATACTGGCAGAGAACAGATTCATAGCAGCCATGCTTGAGAAGGACTTGGTGGTGTTGGTTGCCAAGAAGCTCAACATGACCCAGCAATATATGCTTGCAGCCCAGAAAGCCAACTATAACCTGGGCTGTATCATGTGACCAGCAGGCTGAAGGAGGTGATTCTGCCCCTCTACTTCACTCTTGTGAGATGCCACATGGAGTACTGCGTTCAGGTCTGGGGGCCCCCCAACATAAGAAGGATATGGACCTGCTTGAATGGGTCCAGAGAAGGGCCACGAAGATGATCAGGGGGTTGGATCACCTCCTTTATGAGGACAGGCTGAGACAGCTGGTCTTGTTGAGCCTGGAGAAGAGAAGACTTTGGAAAGACCTTATAGCAGCCTTCCAGTACCTAAAAAGGGACTACAAGAAAGCTGAAGAGGGACTTTTTACAAGGGTATGTAGGGATAGGATGAGGGGTAATGGTTTGTGAGAGACTGAAATGTCATATGACTGTCTCAAAGCTTGCTTGTGTCTGTGCAAACCTCCAAGAGAAGCTGCTGCGGCCTGTGGATTGGTCTGGGGAATGTCACCCAGGGAACCGGGAGTATATTGAAGGATGCACCCCCCCCACTTCTTTGCCGTTGCATTGTTGGACTCCTTAGACAAGCCTCAAAGGGGCAGAGGTGTGCTGAGCTGGCCCCATCCTGTAGCCATTTGTGGCCCTACTGTGTAGGCCAGACCCCATGCCTGCATTGCTAATGAACTGACAAGAGGCAAACGTTCCTGCCCAGAAGACATATGCAACAAAACCTGTTGGACCAGAGAGAAAAAAAACCCTAAATGTGGGCAGATATGCTAATCAGCCAATATGATGAACTTAAAGGGCAACTTTGCTGGGTGTGCATCCACCATTGAAGCCAGATCCGTGTGCACCCACCACCGAAGAACTGAAGACTGAAGATCAATGGGACACTGCTGGATCCATGGTGGTGGTTATTCTTGCAGCCCTATCCCGCATCCTTGCTTTATTTCTGTCTTTTCCTCCCATTCTGTCCTATCGCTACCCCTCTTCACTTCTTAATGACAAAAACCCGGTTTGGGTATACAGCATTTGACCTCATTTGTGTATTAATTTCGCTCTTGGGATCATATCAAAACCTCCCCCAACATCGGATTGGGACATGGTTTTAAACTGAAAGAAGGTAGACTTAAATTAAATGTAAGGAAGAAGTTCTTCACTATGAGAGTGGTGAAACACTGGAACAGGTTGTCTGGGGAAGTTGTGGATGCCCCATCCCTGGAATGTTCAAGGCCAGGTTGGATGGGGCTCTGAGCAGTCTGATTTATTGGAAGGTGTCTTTGCCCATGACATGGGGCTTGGAACTAGATGATCTTTAAGGTGCCTTCCAATCCAAACCATTCTATGATTCTACAGAGTTTGTGCCCTGGCCTTCTGCCTCAGGGAACCATTCTGTCTTAGAATTACTGTTCCATATCTACAAGAACTTCAGGGTGGAAACAATGGCTGTAGCCTTCTCATTAACACAGTCACTCTTACTTCATAACCTCATGGCTTTATGTCATTAAACACTGTCTCCCTTTGGTGTCTTCTCACTCTAGATTTGCAAAAATGATTCCCTTCAAACTTCTGCAAAGCAGTGTTGCCTGAAGTGTTAAAACCTGCATGCCACATAATAAATTGTGGTATGTAGTTGTGTCAGCTCAAGTCAGTAATGCACTGAATTTCACACACTAAGTGGACTTGCACTGTGTTAGGACTTCAAATATGGAGCTTCCAGCAAAAAGTCTAAGAGCATTGTTGTTGACATTTCTGAGTCAGAAGTGAACCGAGTTTTTACAGGACATTGTGGTAGCAAAGAGGCTGTCTTTTGAACAGTGTATAAAACTGACTTTTTGCTTATCCATGATGAGGAATAATTCCTTGAAGTTCTTCACCAAAAAGATGACATCGGTCATGTTGTCCCAACCAAATATAGAATGGGAATTTCCCCTCTGCTTTCCCGGCCTATGACTGAACTATCTAACACAATAGTTTTACTTTGTATTGCATAGTACTCTGCTCTGAACACAATTAAACAGTTGCTCTGTTTCAGTATAGAAGTATCTGGTAATAAATGCCAGTTCTCAGAATAATTAAGAAGAGATAATTATTTGTGTCCCCTTTGCTTAATTTAAAAAAAAAAAAAAAGAGTTGCTAAATACTAAATACTAGATGCTAAATACTAGATACTAGATGCTAAATACTAGATACTAGATGCTAAATGCTAGAAAGGTGACACATGAAATAAACTATTTATTAAAGTAGAATATAATGCTACAGGAAACTTGCTTGATGGACTTGACACTCATGCAAACATAAGGTTTTCAACAGGAAGAGAATTGAGAAGCAAGGCAATGGAGAGAGAAATAGTGATAACAGTATGATACTCAATTTCAGCACACCGAGGTTGCTTGATGTCAGTAGTTTAATCAGAAATTCCATGTCCTTTTTGCACTATTGCACCACAAAGTTAGTCTCTGTTTCAGAAAGCAGTAAGGATGAAGATGATGTCTTCCCTCTTAGCCCTTTACAGTTATCCAATATCAGTATATAGAAAACCAGGTTGCTTTGTGCAATTTTCAAAGAAGATCTTATACTGCATTTCTATCTGTCATTTGCATTATCTGATCTCTCTTAAATGACCTCACCTGTTAGATGAAACATCTTCTAAGCCAGTCACATGTATTATCGGTTTTCCTGTTTTTCCAAAGATCATGATACTTCATCTAATATGGTAACGTTAAATAAATAAATCCTTTAGAAGCAGTTCCCTATCAAATTAAAGGGTCTCAACACATGGACTACTGATCTGATAAAAACATCCAGATCCATATTAATCCATTCTCAGCTTGGTATTGGAACCAGCTGAGATTGGGAGAGGGCTCGCTCATGTGTCACTTATAAAAGCTCCACAAAACATTTTAAGAAAAAAGAAAACAAAACAGAACAGAAATCTAACCAAAGTCCCTTTTCACCTTTTATTTTCCTGACTATGTCTTGTGTCTATGCTTTTTTGTAATTCATTTTATGAAGTAATATAATTTTCTTAAGAGAAAGCTGAAATCCTGAACCAGAAGCATCCCTAACTGTTAGCTTTACTTCTGGGAGAACATGAAGCTACTGCTGTTTCCCATTTTATAAATTTCAAGCATTTTAAGATTCACCTAACTCACTGAAGACTTTGAAAATCTATTTTCTTCCGGTCCTTTTTTTTTCTCCATTAGGTGACTCATTTAACAGTGCAATCTAGGCAAAAGAAGCGTAACATGATTTTATATTAGGTATAAAAACATCTAGTTAACTTATTTATCAAATATACATGGAAAAAACATACAGTATTCACACCAATGAATAACAATTTTTTATCTATTAAAATGAACACAACCAAGCAGGTGCTAAGGTCTAAACAAATAACTTTGTACCTTCTTTTGCAAAATGGACTCATAGGTGGTAGGCAATTCTTCACATCACATCAAACTATAATCCAGCACTGTTGTTTTTAAGTTGTTGGTTTTTTTTGTTTGTTTGTTTGGGGGTTTTTTGGTAGTTGTTTTTTTTTTTTTTTTTTTAGTGCAGCATAGTGAACTAAGGAGAAATGCAAAAGAAAAAAAAAAAGAAATGCACAATTCACTCAATGTGTCAGTGTATGTATATCTCATACGGATATTTTTATTGCTACTTTTTCTTGTCCTGCTGGTATGTTATTTCTTCTGTTATTTTTGCTTTTAGAACTCCATTCATATAATTTTTATTATTATATTAGCAATGATTAGTGAACAGATTTCTCTTATAAGATACATATTTACGTTAATATCCATATAGCAAACTTAATTGAGCAACAGAAGAGCTGTTATTCTGTTATTGATGTCTTTGCTGCATCATGAAGGCAGCAGTTTAGCACTAAGCTATAAATAGAAAAATACAGTAGACGAAACTGGCTGGTCTTGTGTTTTTAGTATTCCCTTCAGGGTAAAGTATAACATAACCTAATTACAGTGGCAGAGATTACACTGCAGGGACAACTGTTGTTATTCCATTTGACAAACCAGTAATTATCTTCTCTACTAGATGTTTTACTGGTTGTTACTAATTAAGTCATCCACAAGAATTTATTTAAAATTTAGGAAATGGTGTTACTTATAAAATGTTTGCCTTGGATAAAGCCAATATTTTTTAAAAACCCATTTTTGGGGGGCAGTTTTTTAACAGTTACCTGACAGAGTCCTCACCTAAGCAGAAAACAGGTGTTCTTTCTGACTACATCCCTACTCCTTATTTGAGGGCATGGACTCAGCCCACAGTCCCTTCATTCTCCTTAGGGTGTTAGGGCTTCTACTGAGTGCTGGCAGCAAGTTCTTAAAAACAGTAAGAAAAGTGATGACAGAGTTATGTAAGTAGCAGGATTAGGGGGCAGAGAAAAGTACTCAAAATTTCATTTAATTGTCCAGGTGTTTCAGGAAAGAGGAAGGGATGTAGCAGAGCATCTCTCCTTATGAGAGGATCTGTAAGCAGTCCGAATCTGTATCTTTCCTTATGGGAGAATCTGCAAACAACCCTGTCCTAACCCTGGTGGAGTTCAAATTGTGTAATATTCCATCCCCAAGTATCTTTTTTTTTCTTTCCAGTTTTCTCTTACATGCGTATAGGATTTGCACATTCTTTCCTGATTATATAATGGGTAAGAAAAGTCAACCATCTGATTGAATGAAAAGATATAGTAGGCCAAATCTCTTAGTCTTCTTTGTGAAATGTAAAACTTTCCACTCATAAACTTCATTTTATTTGGACTGATTATTATGGGTTAATAAATAAAACCATTGGATTTTAATTTAATTTATGTTATCAGTGTTGTCTTCACCCATAATGGCCTATAGTCCCTAGGAATGAAGTTACCTTGCAGAGAATATTTGTAAAAGTTTACATCAAGTTCAGTATTGACAATATTAGCATTTGTTATATATTTGCATGTACTGGTATCCTGAAACTCTACTGGTTCAAAATTAGAAAGAATGTTTATAAAAACATCAGCTGTATATTAGGAAAAATTATCTCTATATTTAAACATATGTTAACACATATTTTTTAATTTTATTTTTCCTTAAGAGTGTTTTGCTATCTTTAAACTACCTTCTTTGATCACATTGATGGAAATATAAATCATCAAACTCTTCATTGTATAGAATTAAAGAAAAAGTGAAAGGGTTAAAGAGAAACATAATATTTGAAAATTAACATACCTGAAACATTTCTATATCTTTTTTCTCAGTGTCAGAGAGATAAAGAAAAAAAGATTCCCTGAAAGTAAACACTGGAAAGGGTTCTACTAAATTCCTGAGACATGTCCACAGAAGTTACATATTATTTCTTAGCTATACGTGCTATGTATGCACATGACATATAGATGCATTTTGCTGTACAAATATAAAACACTTTAAGCTGTATGAAAAAAATGTGATCACATATTCACACTTTAGGCATTTCCTCTTATTGTGGCAAAAATCTATATTACAGCTTCTAGAAAGTTGTCTAATACTAGGTGTTTTTACCGTTGTAGATAATGACTATTTCTGTTTTTATCACTGCTCTTCTCTTTAAATCTAGTCAAGAGAAATTATACCTGGGCTGAGTTTGCAGTATTTGAAGCACTTGAGTGTACCATTCCTTTGATAGTTAGATGACACTTGTCTTGCTACTTCAGTGTAAATGTAATTTGAGGGTCTTGTTTCTTGTTTCTGGTAAGTGTTGTGACCTGAAGATGAAAATATGCCATTCTGGCTTGTTGGTTCTACTTGAAAAAGGCATAGAACTGTCACTGCCAAGAAAGAAGAAAATGTTTTATCATCCCTATTAAACTCCAAAGGTTTAGGAGATCTGCTGTGTTTACAAAGTTTCAAGTACTTTTTGTGTAGCAACTATGTAAAACTTCAAGGCAAGGATAGTAGTGGATCCTATTTAAAAAAGAAATAATATAGCATTGGAGAGTCTTTGTATCAAACCACAGAGATTTTTCTCAGAGACAATAGAATCTTTTTAAATCTCATATTAACAAGCAAAAGCTAAATAAATTTCTTTCTGTAGAAGAAGTTATGAAAAGAAATGCATTACAATTCTTCTTCCTACAAACAAACAAGCTTTACCTTCCTCAACTTTCTGAATGATAGCTTTGAACTTTGCACACAGGAGAGAATCTAGGAAGGTACTAGAAGGAAAGCATCCACTTAAAGGCCTATCAAGTTAAACCAGAGATGCTCATGTCAGACTACTGCTGCTACTGAATCAGTAGCTAGTGAATCTATTTCTTTCATGTATGTGTTATGTTCTTTCATAAAAAATTAATGTAAAAGCAACACAAAAAACTCCTTGCTCATCCATGCTGTATTGCCTACTTCACTAATGAAAGGAAGTTTCACAGCAGCTTGTCCTGATCCAATGTCAGGGAGGGTTCTTAACAATCCCAGGAGTGAAATTAAGACACAAACGAGGTCAGATGCCGTACAACCTTGTAAACTTTGTTTTCCATAACAACTGATAACAGCGATAGGACAGAGAGAAAAAGAAAGGAAAAGTCAGAATCCCTAAGCAAGCAAACAGTAGTGATGCAGCAAGATTGATTACCACTACCACGAATCCAGCGATGTACCATTGGCTCGGTCTCAGTGCAGGTGATGGTGCTCCAAGATCCAAGCTCCACCAAAGTCCCAACTCTGAGGAAGTATGACCAAAATCAAGAAGGATAACAAGAGGGAGAACAAGAGTGATCCCGAGAGAGGAGTACGCAGTCCTTTTATTGCCCCAGTCCCCACGATTTTTCCAAAAAGTCCACCCATTTCCATGGAGCTCCTTGTAATACGTGCCGCCCCGTGGTCCTCCACGTGCGCATGCCCAGGTGTTCACGGTGGTCGTGCCGGTGGAGGGTTGACCTGCGGCATCTCCAGACTCTGCACATCTTCCTCACCCCGATTTTCTCTCCACCCAGCTTGTGCACAGTTGCAGCTTGGTAGGCACTGCCAAGGATGTTGTTGTTTCAGCTTCGGGCAGATGTCGTGGTTTCATTTGGGGACAATTCGTCTCCTTCAGAGCGTACTCCTCCATGGTGACAGGATGCTGAGGCCAGGAAGTGGTAGTGGTGCAGCAGCAATGTCGAGACAAACACAGTGCAACACACTCCCTTACACAGCTCCCATTCATATCACTTTATTTAAGATCTGTCCTATTTCTATTCAAAACCATAAATATGGCTGTATGTGGAGTAGTTTTGTAACCAGTTGAATGTTATTTTTATTCCCTCACTAACATGTTTATCGATACAAAAATAACATCAATTAGCTTTAGTAGTAGGCTGGAATACAAATCCTTCACTACAGACCTGGTAGATGGAGCCCACATTATGCAAGTTAACAGACTCTGGAAAAAAAATCTAAGGTAAAAATTTGTTTAATTTTGTGGGAAAATTAAAGTTGTTTTAACTCTTACATTGAGATCCCAAATATGCTTTGTTTTTATAAGAAATTTAAACTAGTACCGAATAATATCTAGAATGTGTGTATTTGTGCTGGAATGGTGAAAGTGATTCCAATGTGAGTATGAGGATGAAAAAGCCAAATTATCCCTTGCTACCTTAAAGAAGTACTTTTCATGTCAAACATGTTGCGATCATCCAATGTGAGGACTTGATATAGCAGTGGTAACCATCCCAAGTGCAACAAATGCAGGTCCCTAATCCATAGTGTACTAACTCCTGTAAGGTAGTTGCCATTTCAGACACTGCTTGGGGTTGAACCTTCAACTCAAAAGCTGCAAGCAGAAGCCTTTTCTAATAAACTGGAAAAGGCAGCTGAGAACAGTAATAAAATTATTTGCTCAGTAGTAAATTATTTTATGATAAGATTAATGACTCACAAACCATGTGTGTTGTAATCACACATTCAGTAGAAGTGAAAACTTGGGGTGGTGATAAGGGAACAGAAACAGAAGATGAGTTGTTCCAACCCTTTCTCTACCATATCATGATACTGTCAGGTAGTATTACACTACCAATGTTTATATCTCTAGTTCATTCTTGAAATTTATAGAAGTTAAAGTCTTTTTTATCTAATCAGATTCTGAAAAATGAGCTACATCATCTTGCTATCATATATTTAAATTATATAACAAAATCATTTGGAATTGCATGGAATTCTCTATTTATTTATCTATTTATCTTCCAATATATAAAATGAACAACACTGAATTTAGTGACAACCATGCTCAGACACATCTTTAAAGGGAGGCTTAATGTAAATCACTTCAAATTCAAAAACATTCGTTTATCACTCATGTAATATTTTTGTAGTAATAGCTATTGCACTAAATTTGTGTAATAAAGTGCTTTCTATCAATATAGGATGTGAATTACATGTCAAAGGTATGCTAGTACTATTATGCCTTATTTAGCAGCAGTAAGGAGTTTTTAGATAAAAAGAGATTGTTTTCCACTGCTTCAGTTGCATAAATTCATGTGGTCAATATACTCTTTCTTAATAGTATGCAATTTACACACATTTTCTGTGGCTTCCCAAGCTTATTCTCTAACTGTGGAACATGGATAAATGATAGTGTCCAAGTCATATCATTTGAGCCACTGAATGTCTTTGGAATATAAAACAAAAGCCTTTGCCTACTTATTTCTGACCCACCTATTTCCACATTTTGAAAAATTAAGTAAAAGTTTTGTTTAAAGTATCCCTCCACTCTCAGAAATCACACAGAAATATCTACGGAGATCATCAGAATAAATTGAGTAGTAGATAATACAGAAATATATGTTACTTCATTTACAAGTCCAGTTGTTTGGTCATTTGGTTTTTGGGCTTTTTGTTTGTTTGTTTGATTTTTGTTTGTTTTGGTTTGGTTTGGTTTGGTTTGGTTTTTTAATATAGTTTTAAGCACATACTTCTGAAGGTGATATTAAAACATGAGGAAAAGAATTTGATAAGAATTCAGAGAGAAATTTTTTTCCCTTCTCAGGGTTTCCAGATTTTTTTTCCTCCATCATTAGCTAGCAACTCTTACAAGAAAGCTCTAATTAGATTTTAGGTAGTCATCATTTAGGTAGTCATGCAGATGCTTCATAACAAAAGTCTGGTGAAGTTAGAGACAAAATCCCCCCAAAATCTAGGCAAACAACTAGGGTATTATCTAGGTGTCCTGTTTTACCTGTTCTCATTGTTGCTTGCTTTGTATATCTTAATTATTCTGTAGGGACTGCTGAGGATGAATGACATAGGATCTTTTAAATGATCTGATATGAAAAGAAAAATGTATAAAATGTGTTTTATATATACTTCTAAGCATGAAGAAAGTTGCCAAAAAAAAAAAAAATCTTCTAAGCAAACAGATCTCCTTAGATAAAATGAATGATAAATACGCTGTACTTTTTTTAAGGAAATTATAATCACAAGTCATTCATTGACACTGTCTAAGAGCAAATTTAGAACAAACAAGAAGCCTTGCTTTTCCATAAATAGTGTAAATAGATGGTGGAATACACTACCAAAGAATCGTGTGGAAGCTAGAAGTGCTTTGACTAAAAAACTGAACAGTATAGTCACATTCATCCTATTGCGATATACAAGCATTGCTGTCATCATGAAACCTCCAGTTTAAAAAGTCCTTAAACTGTTCATTGCTTGTGGCAGATGGATGTGTGGACATTTGCCTTAAACATTTCTTGGTACTGAGAAAACCACAAGCAAGAACAAGACACCCGTTTCCAGCCCTGTGGAGGTAGGACTGGACAATACATTCGGTGATTTTGAACTAGGTGAGAACCTGTGGTTTTGATGTATGTCAACAACTAACTGTGCAGGTATAAGATGCTAGGTCATTGACTTTGAGGAAGGGTCTTGTATGATGCGACGTCCAGAATAGTCACCTTGTGACCATCCAGAACACACAGAGCCTGTGCTGAACCAGACCACGCCTACCATTGCATGACACCATGCCCACCATGCATATGCATGAAGTTTCTTGAAACTGGGCCAAGAGTTTGGGACTTGGACTGTATAAAAATGGTACTATCAGGGAGAGTCCCAGGAGACTCCCACCACCGTCAAGGGAGAATCCCCACCACCAAGACACTGAGAATCAAGAGGACCAACAGGACGGTGCTGGATCCATGGGTGGTGATATCTGTCTCTGTCTCTATCTCTGTCTCTGTCTCTGACTCTCCCCTCCTTTCTTTCTCTTTAACAAATTGTAACTAGATTCCAGTTAAAAACATGTAACATGGGGCTTGCTTATCCAGTTAAGTTATCCGGTTAAGGAGTTGTCATCAAGTTGTTGTATCTAACCACTTGTCTTGAGTTTTGTTTTAATAAATTGTTAAACTGATTGGCTGGTGTCGTTTCACCTTAATTTACTCCAAGGTTATCTCGAACTTTGTCCTAGGCCCCAAGGGGGGGGAGGCTGTCCTAAATGGCTCCTGTAGGGCCACAACGTTGGTATGAACTATACCCTAGAAAAATTGGCTCCTTCCTTCAATATCTGCTTTCTGATTGCCATCAGTGATAATATACTGTGCTGCTCTGCATTACAGTGATAGTTTTCTTTTCTTAACCTGCTGTTAGGGAGGATCAAAGTCTGGCTGCTACCATGGGGAGGGAACCAGGAGCTAAGGGTGAATGCAAGTCAGGCAGGGTGATGCTCTCATCAAACAAAGAGCCAGGTCATTGAGGCAACATCTCAGCATCAGAATCCAGCCCAGAGATAGTGATCAGCAACAACCTCGGTTCAGTGATAGCCTGTTAAGTCCACTGGGACAAGTCACATTCAAGACCAAGCTGGCAAGCCACGTGCATGGGTTCAGGCCAGGTCAGGATTGAGGAGGTATGAGCCTTGGTACAGATACAGGTGCTGAGCAGCTGCAACACAACTCAGGCAAGGAGAGCAGGGACAGCCTCTGCTGAAAAGGAGCTCCCTAGGAAAAGAGGGCAGGCCAAGCTTGTGGCTTCTCATGAGCACTGGGGTTGACCTCCAACTCATCCCATTTCGCCCCTCAACTCAACCCACTGAACCTGTAGAGGAGTAAAAAGAACTTAGTCTGTTGACACCTCCTCTAAAAATTGAGACAGTCCTTTTCCCTTTTAAAGCAGCTAACAACCAAGTCATGTTTTACCAGTGAGTGACTTTTCATAGATTTATATTTATGAAGGGGATGTGAAAACAGTCAGTCAACTTAATCATTATTTTAATAACCTGAAGGGGTTGCCTATTTTCTTCATCAAGCAGGTGGCCTTCTTTTCCATAAAGGTATAGTTACAGCTAAACACATTTCAGTTCAGGGGATTTACTGCAGTATTCCTTACAGTGCATAATAAAGCTATCACTCATAACTAAAATAAATGAATAATATTTAATTAGAAAACAACTGCCAAATGTCACTTAAACAAAAAAAAAAAGGAAAGAGTTGATAAATTTGATTAAGTTCGTGCATATGAAGAGAGACTTCTTAAGCCCATTGGGAAAGTTAGAAGAGCTTAGACAATATTTATTAAGAGTTTATAATTTAGGATACCATCCTTTCTGAACAAAGCATTTTTTAGATAAACTACACAAAAATAATAATCCAGTATTTTTAAGTTTTTTCCTTATTTTTGTGGGCTTATGCATCAGGAAAGACCATACATTTTTTGTAAGGATACAATAAGCAGTGATAGAAAGAATGTAACTTAAAAAAACCCCAAGCTCCCCCATGCCTTACATTTCATCTACATTCTGTGTCCATCTTTACCTGAACTAGTGGAAGTCAAACCATTATCAATAAATAGATACATATTTAAGACAACCATACTTTTTATCACCAAAGGTGCAATTTCATTATTTTCTATGAAATCTAACCAATAATACAAATTATTCAGATATGACTGCATAGACCTAAGAAATTCTGAATATGAGATTTGTACATTGCAGCCCTGTATTCAAAAAGCTGTTCTAGTGAGCTAGAAAAGTCTCTCAAACAATCCTCATAGAAACATGTTGGAGATGCTAAGAAGAACTCTGTTTTCCAGGAAAAACTTGTTTCTGAGTGACGGCTTCCAAGGCAGGTGCAATGTGACTCTCAGGTTAAGTTCCTTTTACTTGCTTTACATCCTCTGCCTTAATGATCTATTATGCATATGATACATACTGTAATACAAGAAATTACATTCAGGCTAAAATGATAATAACTATTAACTTTCACTTTAAAAAATAACTAATTTAAATGAATTATGTTAATTTCTTTTAAGAAATACTAATATTACCAATAGTTTCATTCTCATTTCACTCATATTAGATTTACACTGAATTTGCAAACCTTTATTTCTGGTAAAAAATTACAAACTTGACTTTTCCTCCACACTGAAAGGCATTTGATGTTCAAAAATACTCTCTCCATCACCTAAATTATGCTGGACTCTACCTATAAAATTAATTTATAACTTGAGTACACTGTCTTTTCAACTTTATGTTATATACTTGGTAACATGGTAGAGCAAAAATAAAATGGTGTTTATAGCTGTTTTGTGATTACTGAAGTGGTCACCTCACAAGTGTAGACCTGGTTTCAGTGTATGTTACAAGGGATCATCAGAAGGCTTTTTTGTATTGCTTTAATATCACGTATAATCATTACCAAGTTGTACTTCTAAAGATTCTCTAGATCCCACATATCAAAACTCAGAGTTAAATCAGATGCCCAGAGTGAGTTTCAGCATATTTTGCATCTAGCAGAATAAACAAATGAAAGCTGAGATTCTCACTGACTTTAAGAATAGGCATATTTACATGTCTTGAATTCTGTGTTACAAAAGATCAGTGTGGTAGCTGAGATTCTGATATTAATTCCTGTACTGATGCTAGAACAAATTTAAAGGAGGTGGTCTGGAAATGAAAAAGGATTTGGTGGAAGAAGGAAATGAACATGGAGAAACTAATGTATTCTTCGAGTTAGAACGTGCTAGAAGTGGAATAGTATGAGAATCTTTTTTTTTTTTTTTCTCCTAGAGATAAAGGTCAAGAGTATGCCAAGTTAATGAAAATATATTTCTCATTAACTGCACTCACTTGCATAGTTTAGGAAGTTTATTGTTTATAGGCATCACAGAAAAGGGATGCCTCTTGAAAGATAAATTTCCTACAAGGATAGAAGTAGGTGTAGTGGTCAAACAAATAAAAGAAATTTCAAACAAATGGTTTAAATTCTGAAAATTTTTAAAAAAAGTTAAGATGTTTTGGATTTGCTTGCAGGTTTTCTGTGTTAAATTTCAATATATCAGAAAATGTAAATACAATTCATAAAAATAGAGCATGAAAAAGTGACAGCGGAGGCTGAAAGTGTAGACAACAACAGTAAAATACTAATTCTGAAAGAAATGGTAGATGAAACTGTGGTATAGTGAAAGGACTGTATTTTAAACCAGCTAGGAATCTGCAACTGTTATTACTGAGCATTTCTTACACAACATTAAAGCTTTTCTGCTCTCACATCATCCCACCAGTGAGTAAACTGGGGGTGCAGAAGAAATTAGGAGGTGACACAGCTGGGACAGCTGACCTAAACTGACCAAAGGGATATCCCATACCATATGATGCCATGCTTATCAATAAAACTGGGAGAAAAAGAAGGAAGGAGAGGGACATTCAAAGCTATGGTGTTTGTCTTCCCAAGTAGTGGACCCCTGCTTTCCTGGAAATAGCTGAACTACCTGCCTGCCAATGGGAAATACTGAATTAGTTCCTTGTTTTGCTTTGTTTGCACACACAGCTTTTCCTTTACCTATTAAACTGTCTTTATATCAACCCATGTTTTCTCACTTTTACCCTTCTGATTGTTTCCCATCCCATTGTGGGGGAGTGAGTGAGTGGCTGTGTGGGACTCAGTTGCCTACTGGGGTTAATCCACAGCCTTTGTCAAAGCCCTTTTTTGTTTTCTGTACATCTATCTAACTTATTTTTTTTTTTCTTTTTCTTTCCTCAGCATATCGTTATTTTTGCACATTTTTACCTTATAAAGAAACATTAACAAAACATAAAAAAACAATTTAAATTTTCCTTTTGAAGATACTATTTCTTACTCCAAATCCAGGCAAAGAGGAAGATGGTAAGACCTGCTTTTAAGAAAGCACATCAGTGGATTTCATTCTTCATTCAAATTCTATACCTTCAAAAGAAATTTAATACCCAGAATTCTAGAAAAGTACAAAAGTGAGTTCTTACATGCTACACCTGGATTTACTGTGTGTTTATGTCACTGTGTTTTTAATTCACTACCCCATCAAGCTTTTTGTTCCATAGTGGAAGTCTGTTTCTTGATAGATATTGTTTCTTCATATGTTGCTTTTTTAAGTTGTGCATATCTGAGCCACTTATGGGACTCCATATACTCTAATTTTTGAGGGAGAGTAAGGAGGAAGTTAGTGGAAATTACTTAGTTAATAAGAAATGAGTGTCCAAATCCCAAACCTCTATTTCAACATTTAGCAAAGATTTTTGAATCTATCTTTAATGTTCTAGACTTTGTAAGAATTTTGAATTTTCTCATGATACATAATTTCTGTAAATTACTTTGTCATTTTACAGAAATATCTGGCATAACTTCTATCAAATGCTGCAGAAATGATGAGATTATGCAGATAAATACCATGTATTTAATATAAATATTGTTGTGGAAAAGATCTCAGAATCACACAGCTGTGCACTTACAAATATTTTAAATTGAAGTTTTAGACAAATCACAAACAGATATATGATCAGGAGAAATTACAGTTCTGTTCTCCATGAATATTTTTTTTCTGAAGTTTTTCAGGGCCATTCTGGCCTGACATAGAATAAGTATTTGGGACTTGGGGGTGCGTTCTGTGTGTGGGGTTCTTCATTGTCAGGGGGCTGACAAAGGAAATGTCATTGGGAAGCAAAAGTTAAGCATAGTACTTCATTGAAATTAATAACTCTTTTTCAGTTACAAAGTTTAAAAGAGAGGAGGAAGTTTTGATTTTTCAAAAATTGTTATTATTTTGAATGATGGTAGCACTAAAATTAACTGGACATATTTGTTGAGACTTTAAAACTTCCTAATTCTCAGAGCAATACAAACATTTTTCCTACATCTTTTACTTCCACTTCAATATCTTCTGAATTTTTACTACTACTTTCAGATTATGTTATTTTGTTAAGAATTTGGTTTTGTTTATTTGTGATAAATTATATTTAGTAGGAGTCAGGCATCATTTAAGTGATAAAAAACCCAGTTTGGGATTTTCTTTTGAAGAAAGATCTGAGTTTTTCCTGTTCTGCTATAGTGTTATGTCTATGGTCACAAAAAACATTTTTCCCTCAGGTTTTCTGCCTCATCAGTGTACTCATAAGATCTGGTTCATGTTGTTTTAAAGTTTCACAGTCATGTTGATGTGTGTGTGAATGACTTAATTTTGTGGATTTTTCCTGCAAGATATATTGACAATTTTCTTCTTTAACAAGTCAGTTCTTGATTTTGTGATAACATGTTTAAAAAAAAAAAAAAATCTTGCCTTTTGTTATCCTCTGATCTAGTTCAGTCAGAGCATTATTGAAGACATCCTGAATAAAAGTCAAAAGCTTGTCTCTAGCAACTGTATCTTGCATCCTTTAAAAGGAAAAGAATTTTTCTCTGTTGATAATTATAGTATTTGATGGCACCATGCTGAGTGGTGTGGCTGACACCCCTGAAGGACAGGATGCCATTCAGAGGGACCTGGACAAGCTTGAGAAGTGGGCCCATGTGAACCTCATGAGATTTAACAAGGCCAAGTGCAAGGTCCCGCATATGGGCTGGTGCAACCTCCAGTATCAATACAGGCTGGGGGATGAAGGCATTTAGAACAGCCCTGCTGAGAAAGACTTGGGTTTTCTGGTGGCTGAAAAACTGGACATGAGCCAGCGACATGTGCTCACAGCCAGAAAGCCATTCATACCCTGGGCTGCATCAAAAGAAGCACAGTCAGTGGTTCAAGGGAAGTAATTCTGCCCCTCTACTCTGCTTTCATGAGACCCCCCCTGGAGTACTGCATCTAGTTCTGGAGTCCTCAGTGCAAGGAAGACATGAACCTGTTGGAGAGGCTCCAGCACAGGGCCGCAAACATGATCAGAGGGATGGAACACCTCTCCTATGAGGAAAGTCTGAGAGAGTTGACATTGTTCAGCCTGGAGAAGAGAAGTCTCTGGGTAGACCTTATTGCAGTCTTTCAGTATTTGAAGGAGACCTATAAGAAAGATGGGGACACATATTTTGTAGAGCCTATAGTGATAAGACAAGGGGTAATGGTTTTAAACTGAAAGAGGGTAGATTCAGAGTAGATAGAAGGAAGAGATTTTTTACAATGAGGGTGGTGAAACCCTGGAACAGGTTGCCCAGAGAGGTGGTAGATATCCCATCTCTGGAAACATTCAAGGTCAGGTTGTTTGGGGTTCTGGGCAACCTGATCTAATTAAATATGTCCCTGATCATTGGAGGTGTGTTGGACTAGATGACCTTTAAATGTGCTTTCCAATCCAAATCATTCTATGGTTCTGTGATTCTGTGATTCTATGATTTGATTTATTTATTCTAAGATTCTGTGATGGTAGAATAGGACAAGCTACTCAGTGAAACTTACGCAAAGCCGCAATCTAGAGATGTTTCCCTGACACAGTTAGAGAGTTCATATAATTTTTGTCTTAACTGAACAAAACAAAAAATGGTTAAATGTTAGTTTTGTGTAAGAACAAATAAGTTAATGAGAAGCTAAGCCTGAAAGTGTTCTACATACTGGAGTCCTGTTTCAGTGATATTTTTGTTTCTGGTGTGTTTCTCAGTATTCCCAGGAAGGCATGTCTTGTGCCTTTTTCTGCTATTTTATTTTTAAGAAGAACAAAATTAATTAAGCTAATAACAAACTGCCTTAAGGTTGTGCTAGTGAACACTGTATTTTTTGATGTTTTTTTCATGGGATGTGGCCAAACTACCTTTGCACCATTGTCTGTGACTGTCAGAAAAATTTAGATGAGCCAGTCTTCCTCTCTGCCTTCTTCAAATAAATGTCATGTATACATAATACAACCAAATCTTCAACATAATATTTGGGAAGCTATTTCTATATATGAGTTGAAAGGTATTAGTGTAGGAATAAAATACATACCATTTCAAAATTCAACCTCATGCTTCTTCAGTGATTAAATTTTTTACTCCCTGTGACTGCAGTTTCTTAAAACATTGTAATATTTCAAAGTGATGGAGCTATTTCACTTCCAAATCCTTAAAATTATTTTAATTTTTGTTTCATTATTAAGAAAAATAAGCTGTTTCTTCAAAAAAAAAAATCAATCAAGTACCCTCTGTTGGGATTGGAATAAAATTTTGATAACTCTTGGAACATTTGTCACACAATTATAGAAAAGTAATTATACTCTTCTGTAAGGGGCTCAGTTAACTGTGTAAATGTTACCCATTAAGGTCCATAGGAGACTTTCACTCTGATCTGATACAGTTTATATAATTGTGTGACTTTTATTTACCTTTGTGTTTCCAAACTATAGTTATATTTGAAGAAGATACTGCTGTAGATTGTTAAAAATTAGTGAAGCAAACATGAAGGGATGAAATATTTCTGACTGGTATTGAGCAATAATCTAGTACTTCAAGGTCAGACATGACAAAAGTCTGTGGCACTGTATGATTATCTTTATTGATCTACTAATACAAAAGCAACCCTGACCTTAGATCTCCCTCTGAAAACTGAGACACTTTTTTTTTCCAAAGATGGACTGAAGTTTAGACATTTCATTCTGATGTGAGATTAAAGATGCCTGAATGGCTTAGGTATACTGAAACTTTTCTAAAAGAAACAGATTCTAGATGCCAGTGAAGTCAAAGTGGCAGGTGCTGCTCTAGTCTATTAGTGAGGAATGACCTGTGATGCAAGCAGGAACTAGTTACTCCTTTTTTAAAACTATTCAGGCTATAATTTTAATACTGATTCCTAAAGTTGTTACTGTATACTCATGTCCAGTTTTCACTCCATCCTTTATGAAAAAAATTCACTGCTGTTCTTTCTGGTTGAGACTAATGTTTTTAAGGAGTGCTAAAGAAGAACATTTGTAAATGAATGTACTCTGTAGACAATAGGGGAAAAGCCTAAAAAAAAAAAAAAAAGTCTCTTTCTCAAAACCAAAAATATTTACCTGTAAACAGTCCCTTCCCTGATCTGAAAATACCTCAAAAAGCCATGGAGTTTATCTTCACTCTGATTTTAAACATACAAAATCTTCAACATCTTCAGAAATAGAAAATAATAAAATTGAATGTATTGAATTAAAACTTATCCTTCTTGTTTTTTTGCTTTTCAAAGACAGACATAACTTTCAGCCCTGTAAGTGTCACTAGGTTCAGTGTGGCCCTGTCTCTGGTGCCTAATGATATATGGATGCAACCTGAGTTCATTGGCCTCCTCTGCTGCAAATCCCATATTGTCTTATGAAAGTAAATGAGGGACAGACTGTCTCTTGATATCAAAGACTGCCAAACTCCACATCCATGGTGGAGGCTAGGGAACCATTTACAGGTTATGAGGGTTATTTCACACCAGTCCCAGTCCTGGTCATTCCTAGAGAGGTTAAGGACTAACACTAATACAGAGTCACAGCCTTACTTACATGAAACCCTTAATCTTTTTCAGTTTAATGTGTGCATTTTTAAACAGAACAGTAGTACCTTCTCCCTTTATCTGCCATGTCTACTTATCCCCATGTATTTTGACATGGTTGTACAGTGTTTCTCACAACAGGATTCCTAATTGGTTTCAATGGGGATACAGAGACAAAGTGCAGTGGAGTGGCACAGAAATACACAAACTATCAAGAAAAATCTTCCTCCCTGTAGCCACAGATGCTTGGTCTGCTATATGGGTGAAAGTCAGAACACTGCGTTCTGGGCCTGCTACCAAATTAACATGACCTAAATAAAGGCAGAGCCTATTAGCTAGGGTTGGGAGATGAATTAACAGGGCCACATTTCCAGTTTGAATAATGGGCAGAAACCAGATACTTCAGTATTTGGTGGCCAAGAACTTCAGAAAATTCTGCATTGCACGAAGCAGACATATCCTGAATATTTCCATAGCAGAAGTGCTAAAAACATTACATAATCATGTAGGCTTAGAAATATACTTTTTTAGTCACAACCCCACGATAACACTTTCTACTGGGTATTTTCTTTTCATTGTTTCAATTTATTTCTGCAAACAAAATTAGTCATCTTGTCAAAAACACTAGATTTTTTTTTTTAAAGGTTAGTCCATCTGCTTATCTGAGAAGTATAACTTTTCTGGTATGACTTGAAGAAAGATACGTATTGTACCAAATCCTGTAGCAGCATTAATGTAATATTTTTAAATGTATATTTTTTCCTACCTACATGTTTTCTGCTGAGACAAAATTCTGTTCAGAAGTTAAAGCCACTTTAAAATCAATATTTCTTTAAGTGTTCTTCTGTTGCTTATTGTGGGAAATTCTTTTACCAGTGAATAAATTTGCCCTGGTATGTAAGAATTCATGGAAGCCTATTTTAAACTATTTAAACCATTGGGCTAACGTTAGCATATTTTGTTTAGTTTTGTTTTGTTTTGACAAGGGACTTGCTTCCTTTAAGCCTCAAATTACTTTGTCTATTTTTTTCTTCTTTCTCCCACTTTAATTTAAAAACCATGTAATGCCCTAATTTTTTTATTAAATTTTAAAATAAAGAATGAAACAGAAAACCTCATACTTTGAAGAGAACAAAAACCAATTAGAATGACTAGGTAGATTTTATTCTTTTAAACATTTTCATTATTTGATTTTTCCTTTTTCATACACATGTAAGCTCTCTTCCCTATGTGTGTTTTTCATAATGATCTCTTGATTATGTGCCTAAGTTATAAGAAACAGAGGAACTATTACAACAGGAAAGGTTACAACAAATAGAACAGAAAACAGGCTTACTGGCAACAAAAGTTTGTTTCCTTTCTACTATCTGTGAAAGTATGTAAAAACATGGGGAAACATGTACAGTAAATTTGAGCAGAATTTCTTTTATCGTGACCTTGCATAAGTGCAACTTATTTTTTCGAGTGGGATTTGTTTCTACCTGTTTACCAGCATGATATCAAGAATGTGTTCTAGTTTGGGAGTTTCATTATATAAGCCAGTTTGCATCTGAAGATTTGTTTTAATAAAAAATTTTAATTAAAAAAGTAAAATTTTAATAAAAATTGTCCAATTCAGCACAGTAGAAATAAATTTATGTTAAAAATAGAACTGTCTGCTACTTTTTTAAAAGATATGTTTCTATCAAAAATCGGTGCCTGCCCTAACTGCCATGCTTATATCTATTTTTACCCTTATTATTTTATGTAAGTGAAACTAGCACCAAAAGGATAGATTACTTTGAATGTCTCAGGTCTCAAAGATCAAGTCCAACATTTGCATGAGTTAGTCAAAGACACCACCCTTCAAAGCTTAAAAATGTTTCTCAAAACAGAATTCCAGTTTTCCAGACAGCTTTTTAGTTTTTCTGCAGATAGCAATAGCTAAAGCAAACTAGATGTAATTTCTTCCATTTCACTAGTTAGGAGACTGCTTCTAATTCATGACATGAACATTCTATATTATGTTGAAAGTATTTTGCTTTCTCAGTCCCAAACTTGTGCAAGATCTTAGGATTTGATGTTTATAAAAGTTTTGCTATAGCCTTCCTCCATGGAAGAATTCTAACCTTACTCTGACCCTGCCTTTCACCTCCCATAGTGTACTAAAATATTGCTACGGTCAGTAAGTACACACAAATGGTTCTGGATGCTTGGAGCTGAGCAAATAAAATATTGACTCTTTTTCCCTCCAGCTACAACATACTGGATGGTGTTCAGACATTTCTAAAGAATCAGCTGATAGAAAAAAATTTCTATACTGACAAGCTTCATGGGCAAGTCTGATTAGAAAAATAATTTTACCAAATTTTACATGATTAAGTTTTTCTATATAAGAACAGTATACCTGGTTTTAAATGGTTAAAATGAATTCCATAATGCTTAAGATATTTCAATGTTTTTTTAAATTAAGCTCCTTAGCTGACTAAAGTAAAAGTTGCCAAAGAGGTCAAGAAGTAATGAATACATCATACTCAGAACTTGTTAAATTATTCATATAAGTGAGTTAAGAGCAAAAACTATACCTTGTTTTTAAAGATCCTGGTGGATTACCATCAGAAATGTTGGTGTAGCTGTATAGATTCTCAGCGAATGAGCCGTACCGCAAACTGAAGTTAGAAATTTAATATGACCTCTTCCCCTCCAGAACATAATGTTAAGAGCAAAAAGACAGCAGTGGTGTGTAAATAGATCCAATCAATAAGACTCAAGTTTTCAGGCTGTTTAGTCATAAAAAATGTCAGGTCAAAATGTACTAAATCCACTTTCCAATAAATGGGTTCAATTTTATAAAAAACCTTTCCAATTCATAATGTTACAGAGAAAATATTGAGATTAACTGGTCAACAATAAATTGTGTGATAGATAGACAGATGATTTTAAATTCAAAGAAACAGTATATATCTGTATTACTGTTAGGTCAAGATTAGCATAAAAACTAACCAAGGTTTGGGATATACCCTTCTGCCTTGCAATTCACTTCTAATGTCAGTGACAATTTACTGTTTTAAGTTATTCTGTCCTGGCAAAATTTCTCTCATACTCGTGTAAAAGTTAATGAAGAATCTAGTCTTCCTGACAAGGTCTGATTACTTTGATGTCACCAGGAAGAATTTCTCTACATAGTAATGGAGAAGGTAGTGCAAAAGAATGACAGAAACAGCTGGATCCTCTCTCTTTCTCTTCACATCTGCAGAAAGTCCTATAAATTGACATAATTCGAAATGCACACTGCTAAGAATGTATTTTTTAACAAAGGTGAATTTTGTACAATTATGTAAATACTGTGGCATTTCACAAGATATATTTGTGTAGGTCAGCAACTATTTCAGATGATATACAGATAAGACAGGAGACTAGCTGAAGTAATTTTGTTCTCTTGTTTCATTTAAAAGACGTTACACATATATGTATGCATACAGGGTTGCATAAGATTTTTTTTTTTGTCTTTACATGCCTAGTACTTACCAGATGGTTTTGCCTAATGTATATGGAGAAAGAAATAGTACTCATTTATCTTAAGCTCCTCAAAAATACTGAAAAATCTTACATGAAACAAGCCCAATGTTATGTTTTAATTGCAAATACTAGGGACATGTCTTAGATTTCTTTCACACTATGCAGGGTGATAGGATGCTTGTAATATGGACTGTAACTGCCACCACTGTATCAATTCTTTAATGATATCTTTAACAGTGATCTCACATGTGGCACTGTAAAACCCAGAAACCAACATAAAAGAAGTGAGAAATGTTAATTCTCTATGTGTAGCTAAGCCTCTCATGAAAAATGCTTCCATACTCCAGGTGACAATCCAGTCCTGAGGGGAACAGATGCTCTGCGTTTTCCAGTCCCTACATGCCTATAAGTTACACCATGGATCCAAAAACCCATGGCAAACATTGTGTCTTCTGCATTCAGGTTCTACAGTCAATCAGTCTCTACACCATCTCAGGGTGTGTCCATGAATACAAGCCAAGTTTTTGCTGAGTTTTTCAGCCCACAATATGAGTACTAATATATATAAAAAAGGTTTTGTGACAAAAGAAGATTAAAGATAATCTAAAGGATACTAAAGCAAAATAAAGTGGATTGTAGCATCTCTTTCAAGCTCCAGAATCAAATAAAGATTTGCTAGATACTTGATTGGTTTTAAGTTCTTCTTTTGAGAAGGTTAAAAAAAATCCAAAAACTGTATACCAGTTACAGTACTAGAATTACTCATGCTCTTGACTGCTGATCACCTTCAAAAACTATCCCAAACTCCATCTGAATATAGGCAGCTGCAAACACAGAAATGGACCACTCAAACATTTGTAGGCTTGATCTTATCTACAAAACACCCAAAACTATTGATGTTTAAGCTAGAATGCTATTAAACTAAAATTATGGGGCAAAACTGGTAGTAAAGTTAATGACAAGCCTACTATCGAGTTTCATTTTCAGAGTCCTATGCTCGCTAATAATTATGATAATTCTTGATTATAGCCTCTGCTGAATCAGCTAACAAGTGTAACACATTGTAAAAGTGCAGATCACTGTTACTTACTGCACCTCATAGAAGATGAGAAGGGCAGAAAGTCACTCATTTTAAATGCATTCTTTGAAGAAAGAAGAAACACCAAAAAAAGGAGAAAAAAACAAAAACAGAACCCCAGAGAAACTGAGTTGCTTTTAAATGGATTCACTACCCTCTCACTAATTAACTCTCCTGTCCTGGTTCAGCTAGGATAGGGTTAAGTTTCCCCAGCAGTGGGGAGGGAGCTCTAGCCGGGTTATTCGATAACATGCTGACGTCAGGTCCGGGCACCCAATTGTGGGAAGAGCAGGGACGGCTTTTGTCCAGGTCAGTCCCCTCATTGCTGTATCCGTGCGGTATATCCCTTGTTCTGGTCATTGTTATTACTGTTATTGTTGTGGTTCGGTTTGTTGCTGTTACACTGTTGTATTAAACCTCTCTTTATCTCAACCCCGGGGTTTGTATTTCACTCCCTGCCCCGTCCGGTCGAGGGTGGGGGAGGGGCAGCAGCAACGTGGTCTCCGGTCCCGGCAGGGCCTAAACCACCGCATCTCCTTAAGCCCCTCTCTTATTTTTATCCTATTTGTCAGTGTTAGTCTTTTAATTATTAAATGGTATCTAAGCCTTTCGTACAGTATTTTTAAGCTCTCAGAAAGCTCTACCAAGCTGTATCACAAACCTTTTCCTTAAGCAAAGATAAAGAGCTTTTATAACAGACCTGTTAGCCCTGCTAATTAGTCTACAGTTAATGCTTTTGGCACTCTCTCTTCTGCCTAAACAGTTTTAAAATATGTCATCAGATCTTCCTCCTGCATTCCAATGTACTTTCCATCTGGAGGTCACTGGACTAAGCAAAACATATGACATTGTTTGAATGATTTTCAAAGTACTGAGGGAGCAAGATGAAAGGTGAATACATCTACATGCAGGCTGCTGTACTCTAAGGTAAGGCATATGACTATCTTCATGAGAAAAATATCCTGGACAGGCTGGTGAAATTTGAACTCCAAAAAATGAGGGCAAGAATCCATGGAATACAGTGGGGAAGTAATTTTCTTTACCTTTCATAACTTTTAATTAGGCTGAGATAATACTTAAAAGTGTATTTACAGAGTGGGAGTGATGTGCTAAACACAAAAACCAGCATAACCCTAGCTGCTATGCAATGCATATCCATGCTTGCAAATAAAAGCTGCAACCTACATTCAATCTAGCTACTTAGGTATCCATGTCATCATTTCATTAGAGTCAATATGACTTTTTGCTCAAAACAGTTTGAACTGTTCAAATCAGATTGTCTGTGACTATGCACTAAACAGCAAAAAATAAACCAGGACATAGTTCCACTGAAGTCAAAATCATTCTGAGCTATACTAGTCAAAGTTCTTCTCTTACACGTTGATTTTGAAAAAGGAAACACTAATATAAATAATGTGAAAATCAGTGGCAGGAACAAGAAGAGAGCAGCGTAGGAAGGACACTGATTGCAACAGAATCATCTTTGTGGGTTTGTATTTCTATGTGCATTTTCATCCTTGAACTAGTTTTCATAAAAAAAAAAAAATCTGGCTATATAGTTATTCAGAACAAGAATATGCTGGGAATATGGCCATTTCAGAGTGCATGGAGCAGAATCCAGAAAGCTTTGTATGCAGGCAGAAGGGAAAAAAAGACAGCAGGATTTAATAAAACCTGTTACCTTGATATTGTCTTTTCTCTAACTCTATCTTTCAATACACATGCTAAACACAAGGACTGCACTCTAACTCCCATACCCAGAACTATATGAAAAGGGTATTTATCTTAGTAAGCATAATAATTTTGTAAAACTGTAAACATGTCCTTGAAGTTCTCTGTAGCTTCTGAAGCTCTGTTGTTGTGGTTTGAACTCGGCTGGTAGCAAATTGCCACGTGGCCAGTTGTTTAATTGCCCCACCCCCCCGCCCCCCAGGTGAAATAGGGGAGGGACAGGAAAAAAAAAAAAAAAAGAAAATTTGTAGGTTAAATAACAAAAATTTATGTAACAAAAGAACAACAATAATGATAGTAGTCCAAAACAGGTAAAATGCAGTAGTGGCTCACCAAACGGCAACTGGTACAGAACTCATCCCCAGCAGCAATCTCAACCCACCAGAGAAGCCCACCCACCCACCTAGCTGATCTGGAAACCAAAAACAAAACAAAAAACACCCATGAGAGCACTTGCCCACCTATATGCTGAGCTTTGATGTCACATGACATGGAATGGTCCAATGATCAATCAGGACCCAGCCCAACTCTATCCTGGCCAAAACCATCGACATCTGTAGATATAAGTATAGCAGGAAGAATTATCAGGTTAATTTGCAATTCATGGGAGAAGTTTCAGAGGAAAAGAAGCAGATTTACTATGACAGCTATCTTTTTCCTAAACTTCTTAGCAAAGGCACAGCTTTTGGTGGTTGATGCTTTTCAATTCCACTCTCTATGGCAAATTTATTATTGGCTTCTACAATCAGAAATCATACAAGGCCAGTCAGATAATATAACTTCCTGAAGAGGCACCGTTTAAGAAAGCTCAAGAAATTAAAGTTCTTCTTCTCACTAGAAGGTATCATCTTACCAGATATGTATGTTTCAGTGTACTCAACACATGTAACGACAGCTGATTTTTGTGGCTTGAAAATAAGTCTTAAAGAAAAAACTACTTCTGCGAAGATTTTCAGAAGGCTACATTTTTTAGAAATTTCTTTTTATCCATGACTTCATCTGTGGAAGACTCTAATTTAAGATTAAATATTAATACTTGCTGGTATATATATTCACAATACTGACATATAAGGTAAGGACATACAAGGTCATACAAGATCTGTATTCAGTTTCTGAAGGTTGACTAGTTTCACTTATATCTAAAGGACCAAAGCACAGACTTTGAAAACTGCAACTGTGCCTGAAAACAAGTCTTTCTGGCAGACTTGAAAGTCACAGAAAGAACAGAAGGTAATCATTGCAGGACAGTGATGGTTTTTTTGGCCAAGGATACATTATGTATTCAGATAATCTTCCAGGTGACAGTACAAAACTGCACTAACCAAAACAATTTGTGCTGATACACAGAGTAATACATATCAGTGTCAGTCATAAGATCTTAATGAATGAGACTTAAACATCTACAGTAACAGTCCAGAGCTATGAGTGATAAAATATGCTCTGATTATATAAACACTAAATACTTTTATTACTACTCTCTATGCTACTGTTGATCCCAAGAGGCTTACAGCAAAATTTTCCATTAGTCAAGGGTTTAAATATAAAGGAAAAACAATCCAGTCTTCTTGTTCAGTCACCTTCTGTTTTCATACAAAGCCACATCACCTCTTCTGCATCTATGTCCTATGGTATTTCATTTGATTCCCATTATTAATTTCAATGCTTGTTCTTGTTTCAATCCCTTGTTGCCTATGCTCCACACATATGTATACAGGTATTTCAGTCATTTGTCTCTCAATGAAATGTCAGTCTCATCAGATATCAATGAGAACCTCCATCTCCTTAATATAGCTGAAAACTTCATACATTATTGTCATACTAAAGCTGCCTAATTATTTCTTCCCCAGAATAAAAAATTCTACCTTACTTTGTTATCCTTGACATAACAGTCTACATGACCTCTCTCAAAACAACTTTTTCTGTTCTAGTACCCCATTTTTGAAACAAGGAGGATCAGAATGGCATATGATATGCAAGATATGGACAAAACATAGATGCGTACAATGACATGTTGATATTGTCCATTTTACTGCCTGAATCCTAAATAATATTCCTTGAATTGTTTTGAAGATCACCTGAACACTGAGTAACTTCATTCTGAGGTATTCAATCTTCATACATTCTAATGTGGGTATGGTGGTGTTATTGATGTTAGAATGACAACAAAAAAGAAATCATATTTATCATAGACCTTTTCAGCCTTCTACTCATATTTTGTACAGTAGACATTAAAAGACAGCATGTACTTCTGTTATGTAGACCCACTTCCCTGATCACATAGATCTGCCTTTGGCACACATGAGTTTTGACTGTTTTTTTACCTCTATGTTCTTGCTTCCATTGGTATGACTTCTATCTTCCCTTTCATTTCTACAGCAGCCCTTAAGTTTTGGTCATACTGTCAATTCCTTCCTCTTTTGTTAGAACTAGGTTCTTTTACGTTGCCTCATTATACTATATAATGGTTTATAGTGTACTCTTCTCTAGTCTAGAGAGTTAGAAGTTCTTCATTTTGTTGCTAGCCTTTTTCCTGATCAGGGTATTATACTGCTGCTTCCCTGCACACATCAGTTTCCAAGCACTTAATCCAATATTATGTTAGGTCCTATGGACCCTGCATTCAGTTAAATAAACTATGTTCTTTCACTAGCTCTTTAAATCTCTATCCCTAGTGTCTCCATCACAACTTACCAGAGGTACACAATCAAAGTTAGTATTTCAGTCACATCGTCTGTGTCCAGAGACATTTACTACCCCTTTTCCTTTCAACCCTACAGTGTTTCCTCAAAAGAATTCACTGGCTTTTAGCACATGTTTCAAGAAGAAAGGACAAAAAGTGTATAGATGATGTTACACTTAAAGTATCCTATATGCTACCCATCAGTGTTAGCCCTCTCTGATACCTTGAGAATGACTGACAGACATTTTGCTCAAATGAGGTCTGGCACTGAATAGAGGGTTGACTAGGAAGTTGTGGACCATAGATGATCTAAGGCAAAGAGTTTTTAACACTTCCACTTGGTGGATGTCCTTTCTCACCACATGACACAGTCCTCAGACAGAAGCTGATAAGTAGCAAGCAGAGGAAAAATGGTATAAAAACCATATCCCTCAAGAAAAAGGAGTCATCTGTTTCTCCTCAGAGGCAAATCCTGTTTGCTGACAGATTTGTTCTTATCTATGTTTTCTGTCTCCTTTGAAGTATAATTTATCAATTAAACGGAAAAGTTGTGAAATACAAGATGCTGCAATGATGCTACATTTTATTTTCTACTAACATTCTTCTAAACTAAAAATTAACAGTTTCTGGAAAGATTACTTGTCTACGTAATTCAGACTTCTCACAAAAATATTCTGCAACACAGAAATCACAGTAGGCCCCTGAGTAGGCTGTTCTTAGAGTTTTAGGGACATGTGGCCAAGTTCAGAATCATTAGCCACCCTACTGACCTCTGGAGTACAAAAAAAATATTAAAAGAGGGAAAAGCTGAGTGTGTATATGCCAGTAGATCAGTTTCCTTAAAATTAGCTATTATGTGATTTAGGCTATTTTCTGTCACTGATTACGTAATAGATTTTTGTCTGCCATAAGACACCATCTGGCTTCAAGGCTTAGCATTTCTGCAGGGTGTTTTTGACCAAAGGTTACCATTTAGTCTTCTCAGAAGTTCACACACTTGAAGCAAGTGTTCTTCAATTAGACAGCACCTTTTGCCATAAGCCTTAGAGTCTGCAGCCCTGTTCTACTGAGTGAAGAGGTCCCTCTGGCTCTGTATCTTTGTACTTAAGTAATATTTTATGTCAATATGAGGAGAGGAGAGGAGAGGAGAGGAGAGGAGAGGAGAGGAGAGGAGAGGAGAGGAGAGGAGAGGGGAGGGGAGGGGAGGGGAGGGGAGGGGAGGGGAGGAGAGGAGAGGAGAGGAGAGGAGAGGAGAGGAGAGGAGAGGAGAGGAGAGGAGAGGAGAGGAGAGGAGAGGAGAGGAGAGGAGAGGAGAGGAGAGGAGAGGAGAGGAGAGGAGAGGAGAGGAGAGGAGAGGAGAGGAGAGGAGAGGAGAGGAGAGGAGAGGAGAGGAGAGGAGAGGAGAGGAGAGGAGAGGAGAGGAGAGGAGAGGAGAGGAGAGGGAGGAGGGCATACAAATTTTCATCATTTGAAACTTAAGCAACTGCAGGAGGGTCATATTAGAAATATTGACATTTAAGAGACCAAAATAAAGTCCAGAATAACATTTATGAGTAATAGTAAAAATCTATGAATGATGAGGAAGAAATCAGATTTAGAGACAAAAGCATAAATGTTACACTTGTTCTTAACTGTACACTAACAATTTACTAAAATACATCTTATTAGCCAAATTACTCCCAATTGACAGTTGTTCCTTATTTTTGTTTATAGACCCTAATGGAATCAGACTTTGCTGGTAACATAGAGAATATGAAACTGTTGTTTTACTTCACCAATTAAATGTCATGGAGTCAAACTGTCCTTTCAGTTTTCATTGGTAAATATAAATTACTGCTAATAGAATGTGCTAGTGAAATTTATAAATAACAAATGTATTTCAGTTGCATTACTACAAGAAGGGGCTTTATGACACTTGAGAAAATTTATCACATAAATATTTTCAAGTGCTGGCTGCTTACAAGACTGATTTTTGGGTGTAAAAATAAATAACAGACTGAATTCAAGCACTTAAGTCATTCAGTTGCAATTACAGTTGAACAGACAGATTTTTATTATTTGAATTCCTATTAATATTCACTGAATTCTTCTCCTACTATAATTAAAATAGTAAAAACACTTCTAGAAGTAGTTGGAATCTAAATATTCATAATGAATGCATATACACAAGACCACCTCTACAAAATTAATACATCTGAATCATGTTGTACATGTATAAGAATAATGTACATCAAGCTTAAGGTGTTCAGTGTTTTGTTTTATGATTCCAGGCTCTGAAGAATAGCTTTATCATGATTGCTATATGCATTTGGATGCCATAGTTAACTTAATGTTTGCAGATCCTAACAAGGAAGAAAAACCAACCTTTTTTTTTTTTTTTTTTCCAGAAGAAACACTAAGTAGCATGATGAGATATTTTACATGATAAAGAATATTACAGACTACAGTTTACATAGTCTATCATTTAGAATGACCTTGGGGATGCTTAACATTTTGAGTTTGTTGTTTTTATTTGGTAATGGAAACACATGCTTTTATTTTATTTTTGAGATTTGATCTATAATCAGAATGACTTTTCATTTCACAGCAGAGGATTTATCTCTTGTTTAAATGAATTTTAGAAGATCATCATTAAAGTACCATACATAAGCTAGCTTGTCTTTTTGGTGCAGAGTTCTGTTCTAAACCAATGCAGTCAAATAAATCTAAACTTTAAGAGTAAATAAGATATATTCACAAGAAGTAGAACCAATTAGTTATTTTCACATGGCTTATAGTAAACTTGTTATAAAATATAAGATCAAAATTAACTAACTAAATAAGAGTTAAAATACCACCCCTGGAATCATGAAGAGCATAAATTCATAAGCAATATAAACTTCCTTTTATACTTAATTCATATATACCACAGACAAATTCTTTCAGTGAATCAGTTTTATCTTGTGCTGAAGGATCTAAGTTGTTTCATCTTTGTCAAAACAAACCTTTTGCATTGCTCTGATATTTACCTAACACCGGGAAACCATTAACGAATGACAACATTCTACTACATTGACATTATCTCTTGAATAGATATCAAGGCACAAAAATATTCTTTTAAATTTAAATGATAGGTTTTCTGCCATGGATCCAAGGTTCTGCTTATGTAGTTTGCTAACTTATAAACCCTACCACTTTTCCTTATGACACAATTTCACTGTTATGTGATGGCTATACCAATCATTTAGATATATCTTAGTGATGGGATAGGATGTTCATTATAAAAGAATACTTTGATCAAATGTTCTGATCACTGACAAGTTGAAAAAAGATAAAGTCTTGAGAGGCAAATGATAAAGAGAAAGGAAAGGAAAAATATTCTAAATGAGGGTTGATGGGGTAAAGGGACGAAAAAAAGGAAGAAGTTTCAGCCAATTTAGTGTTACAGTGATAATATATGGTTTTGACTAGAGAAAAAGTAACCAATCAAGATATACTCATGTCTTGAGCCAGTTAAAATACTTAAAAGGTACTCTCCACAGAAAATCTGAGCAAGAAGGCTTTGATAGGAGTAGAGGGAAGAAAGCGTAACAGCATTTATGCGCTTAGCATAACCACGGTTCCTGATGTCTTTGAGCCTTTCTGGAAGTTTGAACAATTTAACTGATACCAATTAATTCATACACTTGCAAAACACACTTCTGAAACTGGTATACTGATGGTTGCATCCTTCACATTCCTGCTTGCTGCCTTTCTAGTTGAAAGTAATGGATGTAGGTACACATGTTGACTTTGATCCTCACATTGACCCAGACTGTCTCATAGCTGTAATTATCAGCTGGGAAGAAGGACACAAATGCACATATTTACCCCAGTTGTTTATGTTCCCTTCATTTTGAAGGTGGCACTAATGATCTCAGAGAAAATTTTATCTCCAGATTCTCCCCCTTACTAATCTTTCTCCCTCTCATTTAACATGTTACATAGAAATTATATATCTGATTATAGCAACTAAATTCATGATTGTTCATATCACCAAAAGTTGTAGTGTGTAATTTATATAGATCATTATTAACCACTGAAGCTGTTAAGAAAAGACATCATTAATTCTCTAATACCATGTCATCCTGTGAAGGTGTTGTAAAATGTAAATAATCAGATCTTTTCAAATTAAATCCTGATTGTACACTTTAGAATCTGCTGTACCTATTCAAGGGTCCTGACACATAATCATTTTCTGGGGTCTGACAGTAGAATTTATTCATTTTCATGATATTAAAAATAGCATAATATCCATGAAAGAACAAGGACAGGAGATAAAAGTACAGTGCGATACTTTAATTAATGTTAAGCTAACCTTGGGAAAAGTGAGATGTCATTTTTCTCTGTGTGCCACAAAGATGAGACTGACTTTAGTCTCCAGGTCTAGAGAAAAATAATTATGTCTTGTTTCTTAGGAACAGGGAAATTTATAAAAAATGGGCTTTCTTCCATCCACATCTGTGAAACATGAGCTGATACTGAATTTCACTGACACTCATAGTAATAAAAGTCCTGATCCTAAATCCATAGAAATCAATAGTGAGATTTATTCAGGCACTACCTGTCATTCTGCATCATTGTAAAAGTTATGTCAGTTGCCTCTTTCCCACCAAAGGAAGATTTCCAAGTCATAAGCCACAAACACTACGTAGATGACCATGTGATAGGCTATCAATACTTTATTTTTGCTTGTTCACAGAGATTCCTTTAACACCAGCAAACCCTACTTTGCTTTCTTTCATTTCCTTTCTTAAATACTCCTTTCTTTGTCTAACAATGACTAGACAAAATATATGATAGCAAGTGCTTTAAGGTAGTTAGAACTGGCTCCTATTTAACCAGATTACTTTTCTGCTTTTCTACATAATTTTAGTATGGCAATCTTATTTTCATTATTTTCATGCAAAGTACCTTTGACTGGACTGGGCTATAGAGTCTTTATGAGAAAGTTATTATTTAGCTAATTTTATCATTACAACTGGAACCTAATCTTTTCTATAAAACTCAAGATGTACCTCGGGTCTTGACTATTGTCTGCTCAAACTAATTTTCATAGCAGACTGTGTACAGATCTTTATGATATTCTTTCTACAGATGCTGTAGAAATTACCATTATCTGTATTTTACATTGCAACGGCATCAGGCCACTATTGTTTTACATGATATAAAACAGAAGGATACTAGTAAGCAGCAGGGGAAAAGGTAACAGGACAGGAATGCCTTAGTGGCTTCAGTGGACAAGAATTGCTCAGTAACAGATAGGAATATGTCTGTTGCTAGACAGCAGCTGATGCTTTAATATCACTGCTATTCAGGTATGTTCAGTTCTGTGGTGCGAGGGTAATAAATGTTATTCAAGTGACATTTTGAACTCATGTATCAAGGTGCTTTCTGAAATCTGTTATTCATATCCATTCACATCCTTAGTGTCTACAACTGTATATGGGATCTTACAATTACAACTGCAGAATCACCATCTGAAACTGAAGAAATATTCACTGCTTAGTAACTTTTATTCCTTCAGAAGTTTTAGCAGATTCTTCCTCAAATTCTCTGTAAATCATTTGTAAGTCATTAAATAAAAAGGGAAAAGCTAAGTTGCCTTTTAGTCTGCAATAAAACTGCTACTAGTTACTAGCAACATTAATCTATTATATCCTAATACGCTACATCTAATTAATGTTCATCTTCAAGTGTTTAAACCATTACAAACTGCTCAAACTGTAGTTATAACCAGCTATTAATCTGTAAAGACGGCTGCTGGCATGGAAATGGTTGTAATCTCAACTGGAACCCTCCAGATAATGTAACTGAAAAAATTCAGCAGACTGCCCTATCATTAGAGAAGACAGTCTTATTTCTGGGAAAGGGAAAGATTATGAAAGCTGAAATTAGATTTGACTGTCACCGTGCTCTGTCAAGAGTTTGAGTAAAGTTGGCTAGGTAAGGCAAGCAGAGTATAACCAAGTATCAACTTCTACACAGAAACAGATGCAAAATTTGTTGTCTAAAAAACGTGTTAAATTTACTTTACTATCTGGACTTCAGAATGGTGCTTCTGAGATTAAGTTGTGTATTGTATAGGGGAGAAGTACTGGACCTGTTGTGCTGCTTTAGACAAGCAATTCTGGAAAATTCTAAAACTGGAAATATTGTACATGGGCTGTGTAAAAATCTAAAATAAAATAGGGATGGACAGTAGATCTTAAGAAACAGGAAGACTGATTGATACTCTGGATTTCTGAAGAGGTGCCAAACTAGGATGAACACAAAGGAGAAAGAAGAAAATTAGAGAAATTAATAGTTATACATAAAAATGAACAAAACCGGGGAAAACACTTTTCACTGAAAAAAACATTTCTCATCAAGTATAAATTACTTCAATGACTTGCATAATACAACAGAGTTAAAAAATACCTAACAGAAGAAGTGATCATCGTTCTTCTTCAGAGCCTGTAAATGTATTTGCCTTGTTGTATACCTACTGTCTTTCAGACATCACATCATACATTTTTTTCACATCATACTTTGACTAAACACCTCTGGATCACCTAGTTTGTCTGAATGAGACTTTCAAATCTAATGTACTAAGAACTCTAGTCCTGTAAAGATGCACATATTTACTAAATCTAATTGCTATGAATTATTATGAATAGGTCCATTGACCGATCATGGAAATCTGCAGAACTGGGACTATTGATTGCAAGTTTGAGTAGCTTCTGCACAGCAGTTACACAGCTCTGCAGTGTAACACTTAGCCCAGTGATGCATAGTTCTTGTAAAGGACTCTAAGCAGAAGAATGTGTTAACTTACAACATAAAGCATAATCTTCATTTTGGTATATGTTTTTTTAAGATCTTCAGTGTACTAGGATACAGATACCTGAAAGTAAAATGCTTACAACTAATTTTCTTCTGATTTCATAGTTTGGTTAGTACTCAACAGTAATATAATATAATACAGATATTAAAAGTAATTTTACACTGTGTTCTGTCATGCATGGTAAATTAAAATATTCCATTAACTAAAAAAATTTGTGGTGCCATAAATCAAAGCACACTAAGTAAATCACGGTTAGTGAAAACAGAATTGTAATTCTATCACAGTGATTAAGCAGAGACTAGAAATTGTAGGATTTATCATATATAATGGGCAGAGCATGATTATGAAATATACAGTTGGGGGGGCTGCATTTTTTTAAGATTTATTTTCTTCTCTGATTTGCATGTATAGCGCTTTTTTTATAATTTTCATGCTGCTTCAAGGCATTATCAAAACTAAGGAAGACCTTTTAAAGTCTGTATTTTTGCAGATCTATCACAAAGTAGGTTATTGTACAATGTTGAAAACAGATAGCATTGCAATAGAATCATATTTATGTCATGGAAATGAAAGAAGATTGTTATTAAATAAGTGATGTTTACATTGAGTATGTTGTCCCCATATTCCTATCAGGACCTACTTTGTGTTCTATAAAACAAACATAGCACAATAGGTAGATGAAAGAACACACTGTATGATAAGTGTATGAAACAAAACAATATCGCATGTGGTCCTTTTTTGTGTTTGTTCAAATTCACAGAGATGACAACCTGTTGCACTCACCTGAGCAGTTTACTGATATGACTTGCAGAACCGTTTTAGGTCATTATACAGATGCCTCTATCGAGGGTGTGTTAATGGAGAGCTCATCAAAATGAACCAGTCAAGTTGAACATTGTAGTTGCACTACCCAACAGTACTCTTATTCTTAGAAGTATTTTTAATGTAATTTAAATTAGGGTAGTTAAATGTGCAAACGGGCTAAACATGGAGTTCTTGTTGTAATTTTTTATAATTTTCTTCTGTACAAAAACTTTCGGAGAGAACTGATGAACACTGGAGCATTGAGGTATACCTATTGCAATGCAAAAATCAGAATTATGACATGTTGACATGTTAAATTATGACATCCAATGCTTTTATTCTCCAACTTGGTAAAATGGAACAGACAGGAAATCTGTTTGTTTGGCAGGTTGTCTTCTGTCTCAGAAGTCATGTATTAAAATTTTGGTTTGAAGTGTTCATAAAGACATGACTTGTAAGGTTTCTGAGTTATCCAATTGAAATCTACTTCAGGTAAACTTTTTGTCATAATCTTAATTTTTAGATACTTTCAAGTTGCTACAAACCCTTATGACATTAGACGTAGCCATCTGTTTAAAGTTAGATGTGTCTTTCAAGATATTCTTGAAAAGATTTAGGGCTGAATCTCCTCATTATTTTCTGTATTTACTTCATATTCTATTTGTCTCATATGTGTATCCTGTTAGCACAGCTGAAGAATGTCCAGTCTTTCTTTGTTTAAAAGCTGTTTTCACTAGCTTAGAATTGTGCCACACTTTAATTATTAAAATTATTCTATTCATTGTCAGGTACCAGCCTTATAGACAATTATATTTGGTCAATAAAATCTTTACATTTTTTAGAGCAGGATTAAGGGAAGCAAATTTGCTTTCTCTACATTATTGCTAATGTTTAGTTAATAAATTTAAATATCATTAGGATTAAGACTTGAAATTTGGCATAAGGAGAGGAAGTTGCCTTTAGGTAGCTCCCCTCTGTGAAAAATCTGTTGACATTTGTAAAGTATAAGACTGAATATTCTGTTTGCAAATACTCATTAGAAATTTGTCATGGCTGCACAGCTGATTTCATAAAACCAAAACCAAAACCAAAACAAGACTTTACCATGAACACACCTTACTCACTTCCAGATCCGGTGTGTGAACATCATTTCTGCTAGGTGACCAAGCATTCCTCCCTGTAAGGCAGTCATTAGGTGAACTTCTCCCTTTCCAAGTTCTAATTTTTCCAGCCAGGAGCAACTGACACATCAGGTACAGGAATGCAGACGTGCAAGTTGATCTCCTAAGAAAGTCCCAAAGGCTTTTGCCTTGTTTATAGCCACATGAGGAATAAGCGAAAGCCACCTGGCTGGAATACAGAACAGTGTTGAGTTGGTCTTGGCATGATAGTGTCCAAAGGAGCTGAGACATTATGAGGCAAGGAAAAAGAGGATGTATTTTATGGAGAAAAGCTGCTGAACATGTAAAAATGGAAACAAGAGTCTAACTAATTACACAAATTCACAGAATCACAGAAACTGGAAGGGATTATATAATCTTTATATGGTCTTTATAATAATTTGTATTTTTCACATAATCCTTTATAATCTTCATGGCCCTTTGCTGCACTTGCTTAAGGATGTCCACATCTCTCTTGTACTGGGAAGGCCAGACTTGGACACGGTGCCCAGATGTGCCTTATCAGTCCTGAGCAGAGGGTATGGATTACCTCCCTTGACTTGCTGACAACACTTGGACTAACTCAGCCCAGGAAGCTGTTGACCTTATTTGCCACAAGGATGCTTTTTTGCCTAATGGTCAACTTACTGTCTATCAGGACCCCTCCCCATACTTTTCTGCTAACCTGTCTTCCAGACACATCTTCCACAATCCGTAATGGTGCAGGGGTTATTAATCACCCTGTGCAGGAAAATGACTGTGCAATTCTCTGTCCTCAGGAAACAGCTGCAAAACTTAGTGACTTACTGGCTACTGACATATGCATATCACTGACTGAAAAAGAAGATGTTAATCCAGCATCTCTAACTGCGATAGCTATTATTTAATATGAGAAAAAGGTAATTTCTCATTGAAATGTACAATTATTAGAAACACTTACAATTTCTATATATCAAATCTAAAATTTGTCTCATGCTTCAATTGAAATGTACAAATTTGAAACCATAAGCGATTTACTAGCACAAAAATGTGCAAACATAACACTCTCAAAGTTTTTATCTAATTATTCCACCATTAGGTGAGTTGAAAGTTAAGCCTTATCAGTTCCTCTGTTTCCTCATTTTCTAAATGTTGTGTTTGTTCCTTTTTCACATTCACCAGTGTGTTTTTGCTTTGGCATCCCCTTCAACCTTCATAGTTAAATCAATATTTCCAAGAAAGTTAGAATTAAAAGGAAAATTACAAGGAAAGCTGTCTATGATTTTCAAATACAGGCCTCTTCATGATTTAGAGTAAGTGACTAGATAGTGTAATCCTCAAATTGCAAAAGGAGATCATAAGGCAAGAAATGGCATCCTTCACTGCCACAATTTAGACTGTTTCACATTCTCATTTTACATACAGCATTTACAAAAAAAAAGGAAAAAGACAATTTAAAAAAGAAATCACTGAGTGATAAATTGTGAATAGTCTTTACAATTAGTGCTCATAGGAAGGTCATGGAGCAGGTCATCTAGAGCCATTAAAAGTCATATAATGGACAACCAGGGGATCAGGCCTAGTCAGCACGGATTTATGAAAGGCAGGTCCTGCCTGACAAACCTGATCTCCTTCTATGACAAAATCACCCAACTATTGGATGAGGGAAAAGCTGTGGATATTGTCTACCTGGATTTTTGGAAAGCATTCAACACAGTTCCCCATAGAATTCTCATAGAAAAACTGGCTGCCCATGGCCTGGATGAGCGAACGGTCTGCTGGGTCAAGCACTGGCTGGATGGATGGTCCCAAAGAGTGGTGGTCAGTGGAGCTAAATCCAGCTGGTGGCCGGTCACAAGTGGTGTTCCTCAGGGCTCGGTGTTGGGACCATTTCTGTTTAACATCTTTATTGATGATCTTGATAAGGACATAGAATGTATCATCAGTAAGTTCGCAGATGACACCAAGTTAAGTGGGAGTGTCGATCTGCATGAAGATAGGGAGGCTCTACAGAGAGAGTTGGATAGATTGGATCGGTGGGCCAACATCAATGGGATGAGCTTCAACAAGGCCAAGTGCCAGATCCTGCATTTGGGCCACAACAACTCCATGCATCGCTACAGGCTTGGGGAGGTGTGGCAGGAGAGCTGTGTGGAAGAGAAGGATCTGGGGGTTCTAATTGACAAGCAGCTGAACATGAGCCAGCAGTGTGCCCAGGTGGCCAAGAAAGCCAACAGCATCCTGGCTTGTATTAGAAATAGTGTGACCAGCAGAAGTAGGGAGGTGATAGTCCCCCTGTGCTCTGCATTGGTGAGGCTACACCTGGAGTATTGTGTCCAGTTTTGGGCACCTCAATACGAGAGAGATATTGAGGTGCTAGAGTGAGTGCAGAGGAGGTCAACGGAGCTGGTGAAGGGCCTGGAGAACAGATCCTATGAGGAGCGATTGAAGGAGCTGGGACTGTTTAGCTTGAAGAAGAGAAGGCTGAGGGGAGACCTCATCACTCTCTACAACTACCTGAAAGGACATTGTAGAGAAGTTGGTGCTAGTCTCTTCTCACAGGTGATTAGTGACAGAACAAGAGGGAATGGCTTTGAACTGCAACAGGGGAGGTTTAGACTGGACATTAGGAAAAAATTTTTCACAGAAAGAGTGGTTAGACAGTGGAATTGTCTGCCCAGGGAGGTGGTGGAGTCACCATCCCTGGATGCGTTTAAGGGACGTTTGGATGTGATTTGGGGGATATGGTGTAGGGGAGAACTTTGTAGAGTAGGCCTGATGGTTGGACTTGATGATCCCAAGGGTCTTTTCCAACCTGAATGATTCTGTGGTTTTTGTGATTCTGTTTCCTAAGGTTTTTGCAAATGGTCTTGCAGCTACAAGCAGTGACAGAGTTTCTACAGGAGAGCTAGTGCATCGTCCCTTAACCATTAGTAATCCATTGGTCAGCTTCTATCAGACTGCAGTTCTGGAAGAAATATGATTAGAATAAATCTAAGGGTCAAAATTAATAAAGTAAACAAAGAAAGATCAAGAAAGAAATTATATTTCTTCAATGTTTTTTTATATATTTTTAGGAAGCAACACAGATAATTATACTGGCAAGATCTTGGTACCATGGTGAGGGCTGCAGGGGCAGCCTGTGTGAGAAGGGACCAGGAACTTCCTCCATCTCAGACAGGTCTGATTACAGCCAGCTTCAAAGTGGACCCACCACTGGCCCATCAGCAGCTTTTGTGGCACTTCTGTGATAACATATTTAACGAAGGATAAAAATTACTGCACGGCAGTTGTGAGACAGAGTGAGAAAAATGTGAGAGAAACAATCCTGCAGACACTAAGGTCAATTAAAAAGTAATAGTAGGAGGTGGTCCAGATGCTGGAGCAGAGGTTGCCCTGCAGTCCATGGAGACCATGGTGAAGGAGGTTGTCCCCATGAAGTCCATGGAAGACCAAGCTCGACCAGATATCCACACTGCATCCCATGGAGGACCCCACGTTGGAGCAGGTGAATGTGTCCTGAAGGAAGCTGCAGGCTGTGGAGATCCAATGCAGGAGTAGGCTCCTGGCAAGAGCTGCAGCCCATGGAGAAGAGCCCATGCAGGAGCCAGTTTTCTGGCAGGAACTGGGGCCCGTAGGGCATCCATGCTTGAGCAGTCTGTTCCTGAAGCACTGTGTCCTATGGAAAGGATCCATGCTGGAGCACTTCTTGAGGAACTGCAACCTGTGGGAAGGATGCATGTTGGAATATTTTGTGAAGGATTTTATCATGAGGGAGAAATCCCACACTGAATCAAAGAACTGCATGAGAAAGGAGTGGCAGAAATGAAGTGTTGTTGACAGAACCCAACCCCCATTCCCCAGTACCTCTCTGCTGCTTGGGGAGTGGAGGATGAGGTAGAGAAACTGGGAGTGAAGTTAGACCTGGGAAAAAGAGGGAGTGGAGGGAAGGTGGTTTTAGTTCTGTCTTTGGTTCTCACTATCCTACTGCATTTTTAATTGGCAATAAATTAAATTCATTTCTCTGAAACAGAGTCTATTTCGTCTGTGATGGTAATTGGTGAGCAATGTCCCTATCCTTATCTGGAAACACGAGATTTTTCATCTTACTTTCTTCCATCATTGTGCTGAGGAGGGGCAGTAAGAGAGTGGCTTGATGGGCACCTGGCAGCCAGTCAAGGTTAAAGGACAAGAACTAATGTTTAAATAATACAGCTCTGCTTCATGTAATAGAAGTCCCCGCTGACAAAGCTCATGCTTTTAAACACTGTCTCCACTGTCTTTTGTATCATGCTCTCACTGTTACTTTATCTAAACAAGGGTTACTTTGTTTTGTTTTGTTTTGTTTTGTTTTTTTTCCCCCAGAGTGCTCAATGTATGTTATTTATTTTCACATCATATATCACAATTTATTGCTACCAGTAATAGCTGTTTTGGAATTAAACCTTGCTTGAATTATCCAGTCATAGCTGGTGATGACAATGTGGGAATTTTCTTTTCTTCAACCAGACTGACTCTGTTGGATTAACATTTTTTTACAGGCAATATAGTGTGTTCCGTAGCAGATTTCTATCATAAAAAAAATCCAAACAAACAAAAAAACTCTTTAAAATTACATATAAATTAAATAGAAGAGACTGCAATTTAAAGTTTCTCATAAAACAATCATTCAGCTTTGAATTTGGAATTATTGCATTGCAACATGGTTGCACAGAGGAACTATCCATGTTTACAATCAGTTTATAGGAAAACACTACAATATGAGCAAGAGGGATATTTTTCAAAACTTTGTTATAGTGTAATCCTGTGTGCAGCTGAAATGCTACATAGAATAATTCGCCAAAAAGCACATAATAACATGGAGTAAAAGTGTATGAGCTGGGAGGAGAAAAGTTTCCCTTAATATCTATACAGAGACTAGTATTTTAACTCTGTTTTGATTATGCAAAGTAAACAGTTAGGAAGTGTTTATGATCACAAACCCTTGGACAAATCAGAGAAACAGTTCTCTCAGTCACAAATCAGACTGAGTGGCAGTTAGATTCCCAAACAACGAAACTGTATATTTGTTTTAATTCTATTTAGGAACAGGGTTTTTCTATTTATAAGTAAGTAAGAATATATTAAGTAATATACCTAATATTTATAATCAGTTTCTCTCACTAACAGACACAATCTTACAAAGTTCCAATTATGTCATAACAGTGAGTGATGGATGCACTCCTCCTGTTTGAACTAACTGAACTTTGGTCCAGGCAAATGCTCAGTTAGTAGGCCTAACTGAAGTTAATCCTATTGTGTGAAGTTATCAGTGGATACAAAAAACCTAGTTTGGTTGGAGGCGGGGCTGATAGTCTGAAACTGCATGAACACGGCAGAAAATCTGAATACAAATCAACCACTTCATACTATAAATATCTGCAGCCATCAGGGCCCATTGAGATCTCCCGCCATAACAGCTGGCTGCAAAGTGGTGATCTCCCCTTGAATAGGGACACCTCTCAAATTTACTCCTCAATGTGGAGAGATCCCTTACGTGACTCCAGACATCAGTGGATTAATAAGTGACATTTGTTGCGTGCATGAAACATTTAACATACATATAGTAAGCTTACATGATAATCTTTGTATCCCATAATAACTTTAAGTGTAGTAAATAGTACAGTATTGACTGCCAATCCATCTATACTTACTAAATATTTTACATACCTAAATTTACTGAGTAGAACTCAATAAACTAGCTGCTAGCTCAGATCTGCCTGGATGGTCTCTGACTTTTCTCCTGTGACATAGTGTGATCCAAAAGCACAGCTACTATGACTTCTACAGTAGCAACATAGAAAATGTAGACAAGCTCCCTGATCCCCAAGACTAGTTCAAGTTTAGATACTATTTGAAGCTGAAATCCGTATGTTGACATGTTCTCTGTTGATACTGATGTAATTTTGAGAAATTGCAAATGAAATTATTTGGAGGAGTTGAGGAAACAAGTCACTAGAGATGTCTAAAAGCAATAGTGCTATCCAATCTTCAATTGAAAACATTGTTCCTATAGGGAGAGTGAAGATAGAAAGATGTTACCTTACTGAATTTGAAAACTGAATGTCTAGGTTTGATAACATTGATAGTGTAAGTGTCATGTGATGTATCTAACACATCATCCCCATTTAACCAGGTGGAATGTTTGAACAATAGACAGACGTTCATTTCTTGTATGGAATTGGTTTTAGATATAATTTATATGTAGGCTATATATTATGAAACTGACCCTGCTCACCAACAGAATATAGAAATTTCTCATTCTTTTGAAAGATAAGTAGAATGTTTTCTTTTGAAAAGAGCTGCTTTTTTCTTAAATATTTTCACATCTTTTATGCTGTGTTACTGTGTTCAGAGTTCATCTATCTAAATACATGGTAGAAAGTAAGGAAATATGATCTGCAGCAAGAGTGTAGAAGCTCATACTGTACATCACTATTTTTATGGTTCTTCGTAAAATTTACAAATGTAAACTTTTTTCTTTAAACTAATCCTTTGGGGAGGGGAAAGATGCAGTAGGCACTGTTTTGGTTTAAAAAATACCCTGAACAATATTTTAAATTTTTCTATCCATGCTAACAATTGTCAGATGCTTGAATTAGGCTATTATTCTTCATTGCATTCCTGTAATTTTTGCAATTGTCAGCTAAAGAAATGCTAAGAAACACAAGATGCTGGGTCTTGTCATAGAAACTCTTGTAGGCAATTTTCATTTGTTCAAATTAATCAGAAAACACATATACATTATTTAAACTAGCAAGAAGAGGTCCCTCTCCTCTCCTCTCCTCTCCTCTCCTCTCCTCTCCTCTCCTCTCCTCTCCTCTCCTCTCCTCTCCTCTCCTCTCCTCTCCTCTCCTCTCCTCTCCTCTCCTCTCCTCTCCTCTCCTCTCCTCTCCTCTCCTCTCCTCTCCTCTCCTCTCCTCTCCTCTCCTCTCCTCTCCTCTCCTCTCCTCTCCTCTCCTCTCCTCTCCTCTCCTCTCCTCTCCTCTCCTCTCCTCTCCTCGCCTCTCCTCGCCTCTCCTCGCCTCTCCTCGCCTCTCCTCGCCTCTCCTCGCCTCTCCTCGCCTCGCCTCGCCTCGCCTCGCCTCTCCTCGCCTCGCCTCTCCTCTCCTCGCCTCTCCTCTCCTCGCCTCTCCTCTCCTCGCCTCGCCTCGCCTCGCCTCGCCTCGCCTCGCCTCGCCTCGCCTCGCCTCGCCTCGCCTCGCCTCGCCTCGCCTCGCCTCGCCTCGCCTCGCCTCGCCCTCACCTCGCCTCGCCTCGCCTCACCTCTCCCTCGCCTTGCCTCTCCGTCTCCTCAGCTCTACTCTGGTCCTTCTCTCTTCTCTTCTCAGATGCTATATAAAGCAATATAATCAGATAATAATTAATTGCTTTATCTATCCACATAAACAAAGTTGAGAATATTTTATGAATTTTAAAGTAGTCTCACTTTCACATAGAGCTTCATCCTGAAGAATACCCATCTCTCCTTCTGCTGTTTTGAAAAGTGTTTATGTGTATCCTAATTTCAAGCATGTGTCTTCCTATTTTACTGTAATAGAATCAGTATGTTCACACCCTGCAGGAGTGAACTCCAGACATATTTTCTGGACAGTGTTGACAAAAGTTAACACCTGTGTCAAAGATAGCTATTTGGAAATCTATGCTGAAGCTTATCTACATAAATTCAGCGAATCCCCCACCTTGAATGTTTTGGATATGAATGCAAACTCTGTCTAGATCTCATAATATGAACTTTCAGTTTCAAGTTTGCTTCAAAAATATTAAAAGAATATTTCCTCTTTTCCTCATATTGATGTGCAATTTGTAGTCATTATATATAAAGAAAGGTCAACCAAAAGTCCATGTGCAGTAATTTCTTCAATGAAAAAACCACTCTGTTAATATACAGTTGGGAGTCTTCTAGATTATTGACTAGAAAGGATAAAAATAGATTTAAAATAGGTAAATAGATAAAAATAGATAAATAGATAAAAATAGATAAAAATAGGTAAAATACACTCACCAATGAAATAATTGCATACTGAACATTTAGAGAAACAACATTTTGCACAACTGAGAACATTGCACAGCAGTGAAACCTGAATGTATCTGCTATGGACTAAACATTCAACCTCCTACACAAAAAGGTAGAAGCTTCACATTATCTTATTTTTAACTGGTAAAAATTCTGTACAAGTGTAGATGCTTTAGTTCAAGCTGATGAAGCAATGTAAAATGCTATTATTTTTTTTTTTTTTAAGACCAAAAAAACCCCACAAAATAGCAACAGCAGAGAAGGTGTATGTCAGGCAAAGATGTTATTTTCCCTGAATTGGGAACAATAGCAACAAAACAGCAGGAAGAGTGATCTCCCAGAGCCTCAAGAATGTCACAACTTAATTCAGCTAAGGCAATCCCAGGCTGATTATCTTGCTGCTGGGGATACTGCAAGCTTTGGACTCAATATAGGTAACAGTTAAGATGTAGCATGAAGATAGTGTGGCTAGATATTATTACATGAATGAGAATTCCCATCTGTCTGTCTAAGGTAGCTTTAATTGCACTGTAAGCCATTGGAACAGCAGAAGGAGTTACTGAAACAATAAATTACTCTTTCAATGTTTAAGGAGAAGAGATTGATGATGCATTAGATTGATGGTGATGATCCATTGCACCACTAAAAGGAGGACTGGAAGACTTTAAATACCACATGAACAGGAGATTGCAGAAAAAATAAGTCTTTATCTGCAACATTCTGATGAGAAATCAAGGTAAAATACTAGTAAGGGTAAATAACTGTTCAGGGGACAACAGAAAAAAATGAGTTCTCATTAAATATCATAAAGGGCTTGAGTTGACTGAAGAGACTACTTTTACACAAAAGGTACATAAACTCAGGAACAAAGATTAAAGTACTGTATGATATTTTGACAACTCAAATATTCTAATGGCATCCTACAAATATTAAAAATGTCTATGTTTTTCTTGAATAACTGTCATGATAATATACCAAAGTATTGCCTTCCTTGGCACTAAAATCTGGCACAACAACTTCCTAAAATAGATCACTGGTGCTCTAGGTGTATATTGTCCAATATTTTCAAAGGCTACTGGTCAAAAATAAAATTAAGAACAAAATATTTCCAATTAACTAGATGATATGGAGGCAAACAATAAAATCTAGTAAATCTTGAAAAAGTTTTGTCTTCTTACCCATTGAATATTGTGCCCTGGTATGTGTGTGTAGTACACATACATAAATCAATCACCACCACCAAATAGATTTTGCAGCTAACAACCACGCTACCCTACAGTCAACTGTGCCTGTGGGAAACAGATTCATGATAACTCTGTTTGCAAAGTTCTACATAATCATCTTGGAGAGTGCCTTGAGGCCTGCAGATTTTCTTTGCAGTAGACTGAGATCTCAAGATTTTGAGAGACTTTGCTGGTGCTTTGAAAAACACCAGAATAAAATCCAAGGTCTAATCACAGACTCAGAGAAGGCCTAGTTTCAACAAGTCGAGAAAGGATGCAATGTCATAATATCGTTATTCATCTGTGGAAGGCTGGGAGTGGGAAGTGCCAGGGATAGGTCCTTCTAAACCTTAGCCAAAAAATTAATTGGTCACAAGTGGCTTCATCTTCTGTAATGGTATCATGAGATTAGGACTGTCTGATTTAGCCTCCTCAATCAGGAGGAATCTGAGTTAGGCTTTTTTTAAGAATGCCAGTGAGGTAAACAGAGGAAGGTCCTCCAGCTTCATTGCCTCTGGAATATATAAACATTATAACAACAACAGCAAATCAAAAGGAGTCTAACAGTAACTCACTGATTTTGAGGTGCCTATATGTATCACTTGCAGAGAGGAACACTGCAGTGGACTTCATTTGTTCTTTTTATGCTTATGTGTCTTTAGAACTGCACTGCTGAGGAAGGTATTGTGGTCTGGTAGATGATTTGAAGGGTGCAATTATTACTATTCAGCAAACAGAAAATGAATACTTAGTGTGTAAGAAAGGGGCATAAAGTACCTTGAAGCTCAGGGATTCGATGAATAGCTGCCTATTATCAAGAGGGCAATGTACACATATCAAAACATCTTGGTAAATGTAGTCCAGCTCGAGATTTTCTGCTCCTGAAGAAAAAGGAGAACAGGAAGAAGTTACTGTTTTTCAAGGACAGTATTTTTACATTTAAATCAAGGAAAAATATTTTTACATTAAAGTTGCCTTTGCTTTAGCGAATATAATCAGAACAAGCTTTGTTTTCAAGGAAGCCAAAGCAGATTAATTCTATCCATTACTAGCTTTTTTCAGGTGAGATTATCCAAAATCCCACAGAAAATAATATATTTTTTGTCATTATTGAAACAGTATGAATAACAGAGATTAAATTCTGTGCAAAGCCGCTCTTTGAATAAACTAACAGAGTTCAGTTACATGGAGGAACTAAAAAAGAAAAGAGTTTATGAGAGTTGGATTTTTGGGGGATAGTGCAAGTAAAGGACATTGAAAAACAATGAACCACCAAAAATACATATTTAAAAATACAGTCATAAAATAATGGAGAAATTAAAATTAACAGAAAGCAAAATCATTTCTTAAAGGAGTGATGAAAGCCTTGTCATATTTGATCCCAGTGTAGGTGATTAAGTTCAAGTAGTGCAAAGCATTGTTCAGCAGAGATGTTTTCTTCCTAGGAAATTAAAACAGATCTTTTCCATCCTTAATCTCTCTGACTTTAATATGGAGGTTTTTAGGATATGTGATAAACTAACTTGTTTCCACACAAGGATCATACAGGGGCAGAGAGGAACAATGATAGGTCAGATAACCACCGTGCCCATGAAGGACCCCAGAGGCACCATGGGGGTGTTGATACCCCAGCTGTAAGTCCTAGTGCTTACCTGACCCCTCCCCAGGGTGTCCCATGGAGTCTCCATCCCCGGGGCTGGAGTGACACCCAGCACTGTGAATCTGTGGGGGCTCTCCTGGGTCTCATCACAAACTAAGAGCCCACTGCCTGGTTGTATGTGACACTTCATGGGGTGTAGGGGGTGGCACAAGGTTTATTCTGGGGTGCGTAGGGGAGGAAACAGAGGTAGGAGAGGTGGGGATCAGATTGGTTTGAGGAGGAGCTTACATGGCAAAACAGAGGGAAAACAGGATACAGGAGTCCAGAGAGGGTTGAGCAGGGGCTGGCCAGTGTGCTCGTGGGGTCATGCCCTATACCTGATCAACACGGTCTGCCCTCTTCTCCCTGATCTCCATTTGTGTTTCCTGGGTGAGGGACCCTGTCCCATGTGTTTGCAGGAGGGGACTGTGTGTGAGGGTCCATGTGTCCATGGTTGCAGCCACTGAAGCCAACATGGGTGCACGTGCCAGTGTGTGACCACAAGCGAATGTGCAACCCAACTAGATGGCGAGCAGAGTGAGCAGCCCAGGACCAGACTGTGGGTGCCTCTGAAGGTGAGGAAGCTGGAGGGGTTGGCTCCCAAAGGGACCAGGGGTCCAAGTCTAGCCCTGGAGGGACCGTGGGGATGAGGGTTGACTGAGAGATCTGCTGGTGTGTGTGGGGGGGGGCTGGGGGGTGCATGCGTGTGTGTGTGAGAGAGAGACAGGACAGTTCAGGGGAAGTTACTGGAAGTTACTAAGCCCAGCTGCCAGAGGATTCACACTCATGCGTATGTGCCCTGTTCAAGGGGCTCTGTACCAGTGACAATGATGACGTTGTAAGTTCTATCTGTGTGAGAGTGCTGTGGTTTCTGCCTGTGTGGATATCTGTGGCCTGCTGTCTATGTACATATATGCATATTGTATATTTGTGTTTGTGTATGCATTACTGTGACTACATGCTCAGCTTCACCAACTTTCCCCCTCAACTTGATGGGGTTGGAGGCATGGAGCTGTGGCAGCCTTGTCACCGTCAGGCTGCCAGATTTGGCAATCACTAACAGAAATGTAGCTGTCAAACAACCTTCAAAAGTGTTGAGATAAGGGTAATGATTTTGGAGATATGTAAGGGCACACTTTCAGGCTTAAGATGGGTAATGACTATGTTTAATCATTAATAGAAAAATAACTGCTGAAGCTGGTGAAGCAGAAAAATAAAAGCATTATCTTCGTCTACTGTTTCCAAAACATTAAATATCAGGGGGTAGTAACATGTGAAAACAAAACAAGTAGACCACTGATAACATCTTCCTAGGAACTTAAAGGGAAAATGAAATACTGTCACACCCTTTCCGCTTTCCATCTCATCTTCTGTCTGTCGTGTTCTCGTTGTCACTTTCTTCCCCACAGCCCAAGTCTTCTTTCATTTAGTGATCACAAAATCCTTAGTGAAGCAAAACTCTGATTGAAGTGAATGAGTTAAAGGAGTGGAGTGAGCACTGAAATCAATGCAGCCTTGTTTTGGCATGGACTATGGAGCTACAGTTAGATTTCTCCACCTATCCCTGTTAACAAGCCACCTTTTTTAGATTTCAGAATGATTGACTACTGTCCATGATGCTTCTTCAATGGCATGTTTAGGAGGGACTAACAATACAGCACAAATCTAAATCAGAATGAAAGAGAGAATGACTGCAGTCTTGGAAGAATTCAGAAAATTTTATAGTTGAGTTAACTGTTAATTTCACTTGCAACTCTCATGATAAATCAGTGACCTTTCCTGAGTATTATTCAAAGTAATGTAAACTATGTATACTGACCATTCTTTTTCTTGCTTGTAATATTGATGACTATAGCCAGAGAGCAAAGCAAGTTTAAAGATTTGTGCCCTTTTCCTTCCCCACATTTACTCCTACAGAATGGTTCAGAGATATAGCAACAATCTCTGAGATTTTTTCTCTGTTATATACCATTTAATCTGTTAGTGTTAGACAGGAGTGTTTCAATTTGAAAGGTGTTTAGCTAAAAAAAAAAAAAAAAAAAAAGGAATATTAGGATTTGTGAAGAGGAAAATCTAGTTTTAAGAGTGGCAGGACCAGATACAAAAGCAACCTAAATAAACAGCTGAAGCTTTGTTTCTCTTTGCAGAACAGGATTTTAATTTCAGGAAGAATTTGCTCTATGATTGAGTGGCAATTAAATTCAGTAAGATCTGTTGGGCTTGAGTTAAAAAAAAGGCTTAATTAATTACACAAACAACCGATGGTCCTGTCAAACTGGCAAGTAAGTTCATTGATCTTAAAGTTAAGCTAAAACAAATCAAGAATTGACAAAATAATACACATACTGCAATGGGAAGACCATTATAGATAGGTGATAATTATGAAAGGACAGCAAATACTGTAAAGAAGGAAAAAATTTCCCTGTAGTCACAGTCAGAGCATTCTGTATTAAAAGAAAAAGATGCTTTTAGACACCAAGATTTTTTATAGTCACAGGAAGTCAGCCACATCCCCCTGGAAACTATGTCAAGGCATACTGATGACAGAGAGGTGATTAGAGACAGACACATGGCTTCACAAAGGGCAAATTGTGCCTGACTAATCTGGTGGCCTTCTACAATGGAATGACTGCATTGGTGGATTAGGAAAGAACAACTGATGTCACTTATCTTGATTTCTGCAAGGCCTTTGACATGGACTCACCTGTATCTTGGGCTGCATCAAAAGAAGCATGGCCAGCAGGTTGAAGGATGTGATTCTGTCCCTCTACTCTGCTCTGGTGGGACCCCACCCGAAGTACTGCATTCAGCTCTGGAGTCCTTAGTACAGGAGATACATGGACCTGTTGGAGTGGGTCCAGAGGAGGGACACAAAAATGATCAGAGGGCTAAAACACCTCTCCTATGAAGAAAGTCCAAGAGAGTTGGGATTGTTCAGCCTGGAGAAGAGAAGGCTCCAGGGAGACCTAATTGCAACCTTTCAATATATAAAGGCACTCTAAGAAAGATGGAGACAGACCAGGACCTGTAGTGACAGGACAAGGGGCAGCATCTTAAACTAAAAGATGGTAGATTTAGATTGGACCTAAGGATGAATTTTTTTTACGATAACAGTAGTGAAACACTGGAGCAGGTTGCACAGAGAAGTTGTGGGTCCCCCATAACTGGAAGTGTTCAAGGTCAGATTGGATGGGGCTTTGAGAAACCCGGTCTAGTTAAAGATATCTCTGTCCATGTGAAGTGCTAAGGCTTGAACAATAGGCCCAAGCCAGAGTTGACCTATAGATGAATCCTGTATATTTTATAACTGATAACCATTGTGCTAATAGGTATTATACTAAGTTATAGCAAACCACCTATTCTGATGTAACAGGTGGGAGTATTGAAGCCTGAGCAACAGGCCCTGAACCAAAACTGCTAACCCAGTATGTAGTCATTAGTGAAATATGTATAGAAAATGTAGCTTAAACATCATAAAACATGTATCCTTCTTTGTGTGTGTAAACAAGATAACAGGGCCACAAAGACAGTTGTCTGGCCCTGTGACCTGGTGTGTGACCTTGCTCATAAATCAACTAGATAAGCTGGGAAAACTCCCTTAGTTTTTTCCTGAGCCCCGGCCAGGCTCTGGGATAATCTAACATGAGACCGACTCCAGATATTTCCGCTTAAAGTAAAGGTGCCAGCTATTCTGGCTTGCTGATTTTTAGGTATATAAGGCTGGACCCGCTCACAGCGACTTTGGAAGCCTCACCTATGGGTGGACGCACCATGTAGGATTTCCCACTTGCCAGAAAAGTCTCTCCAAATCCTCGCTGTAACCGGGGCTCCCCAGCGTCTGCGGATCTGGATGATGGTAAAATATGCAAGTGGTGATGGATCTTTCTTAATCACTATTGTCTCTCTCAGGTAGTAATGATTTGATGCATTACCCTGTATTTTCCTATTTGTTTAAGTGCACTGTTCTGTCTTTTCTTACTGTATGTTTTCTGTATTATTGTTATATTATTTAATTTCTAGTAAAATACACCTGCTCTTTTCACTCTGGTGTCTGAGTTTAATTGATATCCCTAATCAGCAAAACACCATGACAGAGGGGTTGGAACAAGATATTCTTTAAAGATCCCTTTCAACTCAAACCATTTTATCATTCCATAATTCTACAACACTATGACTCTATGTTACACAAATTGGAATTTAAATAATGTCTTAACCGTTTCACTAAAGGTGACAGTAGACATGAGAAAGATACACAAAAAGTAAAACAAAACAACACAAACAAAGAAATCACTTTATTTCTATTTCATCCTGTTTATTACACTTACATAGTAGCTGATTTTATTCAAATGAAGTAAGACCACTGCCTGTTCTTTAAACTTTTGAAGTCTTCCTGGAAAGAAGCATTCCTCCAAAGAAGACTAGTGTAGTGGAGCCGTTTAGTTGCCTAAATGGAGTTGGTTTTGACCATTTTTAGGGTTTTTTTTCCAGTGACTCTTTGTGGTGTCAGAACCAGTTTCTCCTACTGCTCAAGATTATGAAATACTGGGATGTGCTGAAAGTAAAACTTAAAAATAATTAAAATCTCAATTTTTCATGTACTAATGCATGGATTACCCAGACCTTAAGTCCATCATACTACATGTCATATAATTCAATTTACACCCACAATGCTAGTTAGTTGCAAAAATAATGTAATTGTCACAGGATCACATGACAATTCAGGGTGGCAGGTTCCTGGAGAGGTCTCCAGCCTCAGCCCTTGGCCTAGAGAAGGTTCAGAAGTGGGTTCAGGCAGGGCTGCTCAGACTTAACCCAGTCAGGGCATGAAACTCCCCATGTCTAAGATGCAGAAGAAAGACCCAAGATCTTAAAAGCAAGATTTCATAAGAAGCTATAAGAAAAACAGCTTCATTGGTCAAAATTATTTGGGATCAAATGGAATATTTAGTTTGATCTGAAACTAAATCTCTTTTGGATGCATATTTAGAAAATCTTTAAAAACTAAATGTAACTTCAATTTTAAAAATTTTGCATGAAATGTCTCTAGTTTTCACTTGATCAAACTCCATATTTGTAATGAAACTTATTTATCTGAACAAGTGTTTGCAACCCTAATGTGCATGTCTTAGTGTTAACATTTCGTAAATATGAACTCTAATTTCTGTGATTTTTGTGTTAGTCAAATGTCTTTTAAGTGTAATATTATATTATAAAAAAGGCCTTTTAAGTGTAATATTACTTATATCACACAACAATCACACTTAGGATTTCATTTAAATGCAATATCAGTAAAAAGTTTGATAGAAAGTCAAATTTTCTATGACAGAAATGTAAAGGTTTGTTCTCTTCCACAAAAAGACTACAATTCAAGATCCTTGGATAGGAGGACACTTCAGCATATCTTTAAGCATGAAAGGATTCCCAATGACTTCAAGATGAGTTTTATTTTCTCCCTCAAAGTCACACAGGGACGTAAGGGGCTTAAATGACTTTACTGTTTCAGAATCTAACAGAGTCACTTAAACTTACTCTATCAAATGCTAAAAAATACAAAATTTTATTATTTGCAAAATATTCTCTCAAGTATTGTGAACAGAAGCTGGTAAAAAAGAGATCATACGTCTCCAGATAACTTATTCTTTCGTAAGAATACTAAATTGCAGGGTAGCACATTGGAGACATTAGGTTTACTGTAAATAAACAAAACCTGCACTACTATTATTAATTTCTGACTCTTTTAGTCAGAGACTCAGTAAGTCACTCTGTTAGTCATTATAAACACAGTATTTAGCAACCTAGAAATTTTAAGGAAAAGTAAATTCATATCTGTTAACAGAAATTATATTAGACTTATATCTCTTAATTAAATAACAGATTTTATTTTAAATTATGTTAAGAGGATCTATAAGCATAGTTTCATGGACCATAGATGAATAACCTTTATTGTGTTTTTCTAATTAATTTCTTTTATTAAATTAATTTCAGAGCAGACCTTCTGTCTCCTCTTGATCTTTGAGGAAGAATTTATATGCAGGTGATCACATTATGCTAAATTACATAGATACTTGTACAGTGCCTGTTGAAATATATGGTGCATGTTTATGATTTTTAATAAATCATTTATATTCTATCCATTCATCCAGAAATTGCCTTGCTATTTTACTATTAAAGGAATGAATAGAGGAGGAGAAACTACCTTTAATATTTCCATTTTAAGGAAAAAAAGAATCATTTTTTAGCAAAAATCTGCAAAAGTATATGGAAGAACAAGTGAATAGGCACAAGAAATACTAAATAACTTTTTATTTCTTCTGGATCCCTTTCTTTTCTTTGCATTTAGTGAGATATACAAGTGTAAATACAGAGAAGCAACATACAACATGATCGTTGTTTTGATTTCCTTTGACAGAAAAGTTGACTGCTTTCTACTTTCCAGTGTCTATCACGCATTCTTAGTGTACATCACCCTCAAACACACATAATTCTGCAGAGTGATTCTTCTTGCTGTATCACAAAAAAAGGTGTGCATACTGCTGTATCTTCAAACTAATCACTATCAAGACTAAATTGACATATTAAGAGAAAGACTTTGCAAAGATGAGGATTACAGGGCTTGTTGAAGCAAACCATTGATTGTTACAGAATCACAGAATCATTTAGGTTAGAAAAGACCTTGAAGATCATCTAGTCCAACCACTAAGCAAACACTGACCGTTCTCAATTACACCATATCCCTCAGCACTATGGCAACCCGACTCTTAAACACCTCCAGGGATGGGGACTCCACCACTGCCCTGGGCAGCCCATTCCAACGCCTAACAACCCCTTCTGGAAAGAAATCCTTCCTAATATCCAGTCTAAACCTTCCCTGGTGCAACTTGAGGCCATTCCCTCTTGTCCTATCACTTGTTACTTCGTTAAAGAGACTCATCTCCAACTTTCTACAACCTCCTTTCAGGTAGTTGTAGAGGGCAATGAGGTCTCCCCTCAGCCTCCTCTTCTCCAGACTAAACAACCCCAGTTTCCTTGTAAGACCTGTTCTTCAGACTCTTCACCAGCTTCGTTGCCCTTCTTTGGACATGCTCAAGTAATTCAATGTCCTTTTTGTAGTGAGGGGCCCAAAACTGAACACAGTAACCAAGGTGCGGCCTCACCAGTGACGAGCACAGGGTTAAGATCCCTTCCCTGTCCCTGCTGGCCACGCTATTGCTGATACAAGCCAGGATGCCATTGACCTTCTTGGCCACCTGGGCACACTGCTGGCTCATGTTCAGCCAGCTGTCAATCAACACCCCCAGGTCCCTCTCTGACTGGCAGCTCTCCAGCTACTCCTCCCCAAGCCTGTAGCGCTGCTGGGGGTTGTTGTGGCTGAAGTGCAGAACCCAGCATTTGGCCTTATTGAACCTCTTACAGTTGGCCTTAGCCCATCGCTCCAGCCTGTCCAGATCTCTCTGCAGAGCCTCCCTACCCTCGAGCAGATCAACACTCCCACCCAACTTGGTGTCATCTGCAAATTTACTGAGGGTGCACTCGATCCCCTCGTCTAGATCATCAATAAAGATGTTAAACAGGAGTGGCCCCAAAACCGAGCCCTGGGAGAAACCACTAATGACCGGCTGTCAAGTGGATTTAACTCCGTTCACCACAACTCTTTGGGCCCGGCCATCCAGCCAGCTTTGTACCCAGCAAAGCGTGTGATCATCCAGGCCTTGAGCAGCCAGTTTTGCCAGGAGAATGCTGTGGGAAACGGTGTCAAAGGCCTTACTAAAGTCAAGGTAGACAACATCCACAGCCTTTCCCTCATCCAATAAGCAGGTCACCCTGTCGTAGAAGGAGATCAGGTTTGTCAAGCAGGACCTGCCTTTCATAAACCCATGCTGACTGGGCCTCATCATCTGGTTGTCCCGCATGTGTTGTGTGATGGTACTCAGGATGAGCTGCTCCATCAGCTTCCCAGGCACCAAAGTCAAGCTGACAGGCCTGTAATTTCCTGGATCATCCTTCTGACCCTTCTTATAGATGGGTGTCACATTGGCCAATTTCCAATCCGTTGGGACCTCCCCGGTCAGCCAGGACTGCTGGTAAATGATAGAAAGAGGCTTGGCGAGCACCCCAGCCATCTCCTTCAGCACCCTTGGGTATATCCCATCCGGTCCCATAGACTTGTGTGTGTCTATGTGATGCAGTAGGTCACTGACTATCTCCTCCTGGATTGTGGGGGGCATTGTTCTCCCAGTCTCTGTCTTCTGGCTGAGGAGGCTGGATTCCCTCAGTACAACTAGTCTTGCTATTAAAGATTGAGACAAAGAAGGCATTAAGCACCTCAGCCTTCTCCTCATCACTTGTTACCATGTTTCCTCCTGCGTCTAGCAGGGGATGGAGGCTCTCCCTGGTCTTTCTTTTGCTGTTGACGTACTTATAGAAACATTTCTTGTTATCCTTGACTGTTGAAGCCAGATTGATTTCTAGCTGGGCTTTAGATCTCCTGATTTCCACCCTGCATAGCCTCACAGTGTCTTTGTAATCATTGTGAGTGGCTAGCCCCTTCATCCAAAGGCCCTAAATTCTCCTTTTTCTCCCTGAGTTGCAGCCAAAGCTCCCTGTTTAGCCAGAGTGTTCCTGCTTTACAGGGTAGAAACCTGTTCCAAATGTGGGAAGCAGTTTAACAGAAGAAACATAACAAGAGAGGAGAGAAATGGACAGTAATATGAATTGAGAGGAAGAAGCTGAACCTAAGATAAACTGTGTTGTAAGATCTTGAAGATAAAATAGAAGTTTTGAAGAGGATACATGTGTATACATACGTAAATGATGAAATCCATCTACTTAATTAGAAATGTTGGAAGGATGAAATAAAAGAATAATGGCAAGACTGAAAGAAAGAGAGGTTTCAGTTACTCAGGAAATATTTTAAAATATCTTTTCAGTGCAAAGCGCTTAGTATGCAAACACACATGCTCATCTATGTATCTCTTTTTGTGGGTCCAACTCCAAGTGAAAAATATCTACACAGGCAATGTGTAACACATACAGTGGTCACATCAATTATTTGTATCCATTTACATTCCCAGTAGGCAACATTTTTCTGTCACTGTTCTTTTCCCAGGATCTTGTCCCAGGAAACAAAACAAGCAAGCAAGCAAGCAAGAAAGAAAGAAATAATAAAAAAACCCACACTAAAACAAAATCGTTGCTCTTCTATATGATCTTGTGCCAAGACATAGGAGAAACTGATAATAACGCTCTTTTTAGAGGTTTATGAATTCAGTGAAGGGGATCCATACTGTGATATGCGAATATGAAATTACATTTTTGGAGACTTTTTTTAAACATAATTTCTTTAAAACAAAGTTGAAAAGCATGTAAGCCAGAGTTATATAGTAAAGGTTCTTTCTTTATTGAATATGGACTTAACTATACCTTTTTTGATATCTAGTAGGTATTAGTTGAAAACTGTCTTTATAACAGACAAACAAGTAAAAAAAAACCCCATCAGTTTCACTAAAATATGTGCATAAAACTTTACCCAGAAGCAATTTAGAAAGTAAAGCACAATGTGCTGCTTGCATTTGTTACTAGTCCACACTGATGCGAAGAACAAAAGCCCTGAGTTCTTACAGGAATCTGTTTACAGCGTAGATCTGTCCAGCACTACTGCCAAATCATTAAGCCACATTCAAACAGAAGTCTTATCTGAGACAGGTGTTAGCACAGTGGGTACTGAGGAGAATAGAGGGAGTGTTGGATCCTGTAAAAGACAAATACTTTACAACTCAAATTATGAGTGGACTGCTACAGACCTCCATAGAGCTGAGCAAGGTTGATGCCAGTCATTGATTTAATGCTTGCACATACCAGCCCTCAATAATTCAGAATCACAGAATCATCTAGGTTAGAAAAGACCTTGAAGATCATCTAGTCCAACCGTTAATCTAACACTGACACTTTCCAACTACATCATATCCCTAAGTGCTATGTCAACCCGACTCTTAAACACCTCCAGGGATGGGGACTCCACCACTGTCCTGGGCAGCCCATTCCAACGCCTAACAACCCCTTCTGGAAAAAAATCCTTCCTAATATTCAGGCTAAACGTTCCTTGGTGCAACTTGAGGCCATTCCCTCTTGTCCTATCGCTTGTTACTTCATTAAAGAGACTCATCCCCAGCTCTCTGCAACCTCCTTTCAGGTAGTTGTAGAGGGCAATGAGGTCTCCCCTCAGCCTCCTCTTCTCCAGACTAAACAACCCCAGTTTCCTTGTAAGACCTGTTCTCCAGACCCTTCACCAGCTTCGTTGCCCTTCTTTGGACATGCTCAAGTAATTCAATGTCCTTTTTGTAGTGAGGGGCCCAAAACTGAACACAGTAACCAAGGTGCGGCCTCACCAGTGACGAGCACAGGGTTAAGATCCCTTCCCTGTCCCTGCTGGCCACGCTATTGCTGATACAAGCCAGGATGCCATTGACCTTCTTGGCCACCTGGGCACACTGCTGGCTCATGTTCAGCCAGCTGTCAGTCAACACCCCCAGGTCCCTCTCTGACTGGCAGCTCTCCAGCCACTCCTCCCCAAACCTGTAGCGCTGCTGGGGGTTGTTGTGGCCGAAGTGCAGAACCCAGCATTTGGCCTTATTGAACCTCTTACAGTTGGCCTTAGCCTATCGATCCAGCCTGTCCAGATCTCTCTGTAGAGCCTCCCTACTCTCGAGGAGATCATATTCAAAACAGCAAGGTCATTTTAATTCACTTTGTCTGTTTTATCTATTAAAGCAAGAAGTGCTCCCAGGACATTGGATAGAATGTTAAGTATTGTGGTTACATTTTATCTGCAACAGTTGGAGGACAGATTTCCTAATAGAACAGATGTTACATACAAGTCCTTTGACTTACAAAGCCACTGACATAATTACAAAATTGATTAAGTAAGGATTTGTCCATAATACACTAAGTCATGAAAATAGATTAGTTCATTCATCCTTTTTGTGAGCTAAACTCCTGGTCTTTAGAATCAAAGATGCTTCTGTTTGTCATTTTATTTGACATGTTCTTAAGAGCATCTGTGGATAAACTTGATTTTCAAAAAAGAAGAGACTAATAGTACTGACAGGACTCAGGTTTCACTGTGTTTTCCTGTCCAAAGTATTTTTATTTTTATTAAAGCTCCCATCTTCCCCTACAGATATGGGATAGCAATCCATTTATATACAGTCTATATATACCTAAAATACTACCTGAGAATGTGAGTAGGACTACATGAGGAGAAACTTTCAAAACAATTGGATTGTGTGCTGAAACCAAAATTTCTATTTTCCTATTTTATGGCATGAGATCATCAGCAAGGGGAGAAGCAGCACACCATAAGTTCAGATTTGTAAAATGTGATGTATCACTAAAGGGTAACATTATGGGTATTAATCATACAGTAGTAAGATGATGGAATGTATGACATAAGAGCACATTTTTATCTCTAAAATATCTATGATACATGTTCTTAACTTCTCCAGATGTGTTTATTTGCAGTGCATTATGCCCCAAAAGGGGTGGATTTTTCAGCTGGGCCTATATCTACATGAGGTTAAGAGAAGGCATCAAAACTAATTTATTTTTGGAATCCACGCAGAATTTTAACACTGAATTATTAAAAGGACAAAATGTAAAGACTAATTCAGTCTACTTCTTTACCTCTTGCCTCCTTATCTAGGATTTCACTTTTAGAAAACATCAAAGAAAAGTAATAAGGATGTTAAACCCGCGCAAAGGTATTTGGAGTGAATTGTTACAGTATTTTGCAGGCCAGATCCTGCTCTTCTTTACAGAAGTTTATTATCCATGAATCCACAGATAAGCAGAAATCCAGTTCATTACATGGTTGTAAATGATGAACAGGAACAGGTCATGGAACAATGAATATAAGGCTGCCTTCAAAGGCAGCATTATGGAAGTGCACAGATACCGATCACGTCATACTTTGGGTTCAGTGCCACAAATACAATGAACGTTCTTTTTCTTCCAGGCTTGGGAGCACAATGGCTGAAATTATTTCTGGGTCAGTGCATATGCTTTAGTTTTATACTGTATTTGCAAGTTTGTAACATATATATTTTTGTAGGACATGGATAAAACACAGTAAGGACCTGTCCCAGGGAACTTTCATCTCATAGAGGAGAGCAGCTCCCCCATAGAGTAGGTAGAGGGATACTACCTGAAGTGTTAGAGGAGAGGAGAAAAGATACATCCCATGAAACTGTAAAACAACCCTTGCCTCCATAACAATATAGAGAAAAAAGAATTTTTAAAAAGGCCAATCAGCCTAGTTCAGGAACTTGCTTATTTTGGCTGGCAACAGAATGCTAACATAAGCTACATATTTGTATTATATGAATATGAAAATCATGTTCCTGTAGAAAGGGATCTGAACATTTTTTGTAGGATCTTTTTTATTATTCAAGCTGGAAAATTCAAGATTTATATGTTGAGTCTGGCAGATTGTAATATACAGGTTGCTTCTGATACATTAAGGAAGACCAGGAAGAGTAGTTAGCATGACACCATCAGGCAGAATTAACGCTTCATGTGGAAAACATTCGAGTTTTGAAGATGGAACTCAGAAGCAGAGTTCACAGAGGCATTTGTGAAAAGAGCCTAATAAAATCATCTGATTACAAGACTCTCTCAGATGATGTACTTGCTAATAATTGCTAGTTGCTGATCACACTTGTTAAGAAGATTATTAAGACAGAGCTAAACTTAACTATTCCCAATGAAGGAGGCATATGGAAACTTCCTCCTCAAAAAACAACTCTGCTCTCTAAACTAATTTGTGAAACCTGAAGTTTGGATACCATAGACTCACATAGACTCAGCAATTGTTACAAGGGGAATTCTGCATCAGAATTTTGATGGAAGCACCTGTAAGTTTCAGCAATCACTCTGTTGCAGGAAATTCAATGTCATATTACCAACAATTTCAGCAATTTTTAAACCAAACAGAACAGATCTCTACAAAATTATCTGTAGATAATGCACATCTGATATTAATCTACAGCATATTTCTAGAAAAGGATTTTCACAGTATGTCTTCTGCCTATCACAGTCTTTTTAATTGCTGTCTTGCACAGCCAATGGTCTGACTGTCCTTATATTTCTGCAGTCTAGCACACTTAGGCTTTAGTCTTGACAGGATGCCAGTATTGCATAGATAATTGAATAAAAGAATGATAAATGGTGGAAGCTGAAACATGTCAGTGAAAAATGTCAAGTCAGTTTATCCTTTTTTCTGTGTTATTTTCCATAAAAAATTACTGGCATGGTCTATCTTTACCATTTCAAGCCACATCTTTGAGAGTTTGATACCAGCCACACACAGATCAATAACAATTAGGAAATACGCTTTCCAATTACTTAATGAACCACAGTTAGACTATAGATAATAAATCCTTTCTTTCTTCTTGAAAAATTAGAATAGAATAAAGGATTTCTACAAGGATGGTTTCCCATCTTGTTGTCCTGGTTTTGGCCAGGATAGAGTTAACTTTACTTGGATTGGGAGGGAGCACAGCTAGAGGGCTGGGCCCGGGTCAGTTATTGGAGTATTCCATATCGTGTGACATCATGCTCAGTATATAAGGGGACACATGCTCTCTCATTTGGGTTTCAGTTTCGGTTTCCTGGTGGGTCAGTGTGGTGGGATTTCTGGTGTGGTCAGAATTGCTACTGGGGACAGGCTGCATACCGGTCGTCAGTTGATGAGCAACTACTGTATATTACCCGTTTGGACTTACTATTGTTACTGTTGTTTTGCTGCTGTTACTAAATTTTCTTTATTGAACCTACAAATTTCCTTTTTTTTTTGTACCTCCCCTGTTTCACTACGGGGGGAGGGGGGAAGTAAACGTCTGGCCATGTGGTGATTGGCTACTGGCTAAGTTCAAACCACAACAGTCTTTTGGCACCCAATGTGGGGCCAGGGGTTTGAGATAACAACAGATTGGGTCATAATGTTTATTGCTTGGATCTTTAAGTCTTTATCACCTCACTTACAGTATGTATTTTCCATGCTGTTGCTCACCGTCCATGAGAGTTGGGCTAATATTTTGTTTTTGCTGTACTATGTAATGCTGATCTATGACAGGGTGCAGTCATTGGTCCTGGGGCTATTTACAACTGTGTTTGAGAAATTCAGGAGTTTTAAATATCCTTGGAATGTTGAAATTAACGTGGTCATCTTACTGCTAGGAGGTAGAGTGTTCCTGCATGTGGTTCAGGATTTGTTCAGGGTTAAGCAACTATTTAAGAGTATCACCTGGAAATCTACCCCAAGATTGGAGAATTATGAGTGGCTGGGGGTGTGGGGTAGCATGGGCAAGTACCTACAACGGTGGGCACCTCCGGTGTATTGGAACTTCACTCCTGCACAGGTGAACTAGTAAAATATTTGGAAAAAGTATGCTGTCACCTGGGTAATTGCAGAGAGGCACAGCTCACTGTAACATGCTGGGGCCTAGCTCACGCTTACCGAGTGTTATTAAACACTGTTCAGCACCCTCAAGAGGAAGAGAAGGGCTCTGGATCTGGTAACAAAGTAACAGAAACTGCAGGTGCAACAACCCCGAGGACAGGCACTGAAGCTGAACCAGAGGATCCGAGGCCCGCTATACTCCAACTGAAAAGAAGATATTGGCAGCATACAAAGGGATCCGAGCTGCGTCAGAGTGATCGGGACTGAAGCGCAGCTCCTCCTGGCACCCTAACTGCCAGTGCTGGGCTGGGTGTTCAAAGGGAGTGTCCTCTCTACACACCATGCAACTGATGCCACGTGGAGTAAATGGGTTGCATTAATCACACAACAGGCTCGAATAAGGACCCCCAGCCATCCAGGAATACTGAAAGTGATTACAGATTGGCCAGAAGGCAAAGATTTTGGAATGGCACCAGAGGAAGAGGTAATGCATGCTGAAGAGGCCCCACCATATAATAAACTACTGGATAATGAGAAGCGGTATGCCCTGTTTACCGACGGGTCCTGTCGCAATGTGGGAAAACATCGAAGGTGGAAGGCAGCTGTGTGGAGCCCCACACGATGGGTGTCTGAAGCTGCTGAAGGAGAAGGTGAATTGAGTCAGTTCGCAGAGGTGAAAGCCATCCAGCTGACCTTGAATATTGCTGAGCGAGAAAGGTGGCCAGTGCTCTATCTCTATACTGACTCATGGATGGTGGCAAATGCACTGTGGGGGTGGTTACAGCAGTGGAAATGGAGCAACTGGCAGCACAGAGGCAAACCCATCTGGGCTGCTGAATTATGGCAAGATATTGCTGCTTGGGTAGAGAATCTGGTTGTGAAAGTACACCATGTAAATGCTCATGTACCCAAGAGCTGGCTACCAGCCAAGTTCAAATCATGGCACTTGTATATATGGAGTTGCTTATACTTGAGTGTACATTTATTCACCATCCTTACTGGAATTCATTTGATGTTTTCCACCATACTCATTTTCCACCATCCTTTCAAATTTATACATACTTGATCCCCTTTCTTGCTTAGTGTTACCTGCACATTTAGGAATTATATTCTTTACCATTCAGCTTGCTGCTGAAAATACCAAGAATTATTAGATACACGGAAGATCAAATTTTCTTTTTGACATCAAACCACCAATTATGATTCTCTTGTACTATCTTTTCCAACATGTTTTACAGTTGTTTCATGGAGGCCATAATTTTATTTCTTACCCAAAAAACATATGACACAGTGTCAGAATATTTACCAAACAATAAAGACATGTGACATCTACTGCTTCTCTTGAATCTAGAATGTCTGACAACTTGTCATACTCTTAATTCAGTTTTATTCCACCATGTTTGCTTTTAAGTAATTCTCAGTTACAACTGTGTATTGCTTGTTGTCTTCTAACTATTTACAAATAGCTCAAAATTTTGCTCCAGCTTTGACTAGAAAAAAACATTAGGCAGAACAGGCTGTAACAATAGTACTGTCCTTGGTGAGAAAGAAGCTAGATACCTGGTCCAAGATCTAAAAGGATCAGCTTAGGAAGGCCAAAGCCCTGACAGAATTAAGTCTGTCCAGGTGTGTCAAGGGCAACAAAAAGGCTCTGTAGGCACGGTGGTGAGAAAAGGAAGACTCGGACAAATGTGGGCCCTCTCCAGAAGAAAACAGGAGACCTGGTTACCTGGGATATGGAGAAGACTGAGGTACTCAATGACTTTTTTCCCTCAGTCTTCGCCAGCAAGTGTTCCAGCCACAACGCTCAAGGTGCAGAAAGCAAAGGTGGAGACCAGAAGAAGGAAGAACCACCCACTGTGGGAAAAGATCAGGTACAAGACCATGTAAGGAAATTGAAGGTTCACAAGTCCATGAGACCTGATGAAATACATCCACAGGTCCTGAGGGAACTGATGGATGAAGTGGCTAAGCCACTATCCCTCATATTTGAGAAGTCGTGGCAGTCTGGTGAAGTTCCTGCTGACAGGAAAAGGGGAAACCTAATGCTATTTTTAAAACAGAAAAAAGGAAGACCTGCGGAACTGCAGGCCCAACAGTCTCACCTCTCTGCCTGGCAAGATCATGGAGCTGATCCTCCTGGAAACTATACAACGGCACAGAGAAAATAAGGAGGTAATTGGTGACTGCCAACATGGCTTCCCTAAGGACAAATCATGATTGACAAATTTAGTGACCTTCTACAATGGGGTTACAGTGTTGGTGGATAAGGGAAAATAATCTGACATCATCTACCTGGACTTGTGCAAAGCATTTGACACTGTCCTACATGACATCCCTGTCTCTAAATTGGAGAGACATGGATTTTATGGATGGACCACTCAGTGGATAAGGAATTGGCTGGATGGTCACACCCAAAGGATTGTTGTCAATGACTCGATGTCCAAGAGGAGAATGGTGATGAGTGGTGTTCCTCAGGGGTCAGTATTGGAACCAGTGTTGTTTAACATCTTTGTTGGTGACATGGACAGTGGGATTGAGTGCACCCTCTGCAAGTTTGCTGACAACACCAAGTTGTGTGGTGCGGTCAACACACTGGAGGGAAGGGATGGCATCCAGAGGGACCTTGACAGGCTTGAGAGATAGGCCCATGCAAACCTCATGAAATTCAACAAGACCAAGTGCAAGGCCCTGAACATAGGTTGGGGCAATTCCAAGCACAAATACAGGCTGAGTGATGAGTGGATTGAGACCAGTGCTGCAGGGATGGACTTGGGGCTATCAGTGAATGAAAAACTGATTATGAGCCAGCAATGTGTGCTCACAACCTAGAAAACCAAACACATCCTGGGCTACATCAAAAGAACTGTGACCAGCAGGTCGAGGGAGGTGATTCTGCCTCTCTGCTCCACTCTTGTGAGACCCCACTCTGGGGCCCCCAGCATATGAAAGACATGGACTTGCTCGAGCAGGTCCAGAGGAGGCCACAAAGATGATCAGGGGGCTGGAGCACCTCCCTTATAAGGACAGGCTGAGAGTCTGGGTTGTTCAGCCTGGAAAGAGAAGGCTCCAGGGAGACTTTATAGCAGCCTTCCAGTACCTAAAGGAGGGTCTATAGGAAAGATAGGGAGGAACACTTTTTCAGGGACTGTAGTGATAGGATGAGGGATAATGGTTTTAAACTGAAAGAACATAGATTTAGATTAGATATAAGGAAGAAATTCTTTCCCGTGAGAGTGGTGAGACACTGGAAGAAGTTGCCCAGAGAAGTTGTGGATGCTTTCTCCCTGGATGTGTTCAAGGCCATGAACATCTGGGGCTTTGAGTAATCTTGTCTAGTGAAAGGTGTCCTTGCCTATGTCATGGCGGTTGGAAGTAGATGATCTTTAAGGCCTCTTTCAATCCAAACCACTTTATGATCCTATGATTACTTCAGCTAATCCTTTAAGAAACTTACAAAGAGATTCCTAAACCCAGTTAATATAAAATTTTCTCCAACTACTCTAGAAACTATTCACTATTATTACTGATAGCACTTGTATGAACCTCCTGATTATATCTGAGTATTTTAGCCTATAAATAATAGCATCATCACACCTTCTGTTATTCATATATCTTTAGGATTCTAATAGCTATTGATACATATAGAAAAGATGGGGTTTAATCATATTTAAAATACCACACACTAATCCTTGAGTATGGAGCAATAACCCCTCACCCCCAAAGTCAGTATTAGCCTATAAGTGAAAAATGTTTATGACTCACTGTAACACTTCCCTGTTTCAAACCACTGTCATTAATGTAAGGACTGCATAAGCAGTAAAAGAGTGAAGTAGTTACCACTACTACGGGTCATGTTACACACACTAGGAAGTGTGTGTTAGCAGCTGTAACTATTCTTATTGACACTTCTTCTGTAACAGTATTGGCTTTTTTTGTAAACATCACATCTGGGAAAACAGTAATTCTTTGCTTAGACTGTTATTATTGCATTATGGATAACAATCAATTTTTGACTTTGTGTAGAAAGTTTGTTTCTTACCACAAATTGAAAAAGTTGCAGTCCAACAAATCAGTGGAGAATGCATGTAACAAGATTTATTTTTAAATTGTTGAGAAAGTGAATACTTATGGTATTTTTGTGAGCAGACTTCTGCAAAAGCCTTTTTGAGCATGAGGCTATGGTAATCAAAGACCAAAAATGCTGGTAAAATGTATGTTTTCATATGGTCCTTCTTTATTGATTAACATATTAAACCGTTCCCAGTTCTTCTGTTTCTATGAATATATTTACAGAATCATTTCTTATTATTAAGATTGATCATGGATATTTCATTTTATATGTTGGCATTTATGATTTTATCCTTACATGCTAATGCTCCTGGTTGATATAACTGTACTGGAGGTATTATTATGCTGACAGAAGCAGATTTTGGACAGCAGAAATGGATTAATATCACTCCATAAATAGCTGGTAAGTCACATGAGAAGTAAAGAATAACTTAAGACAGGCTGTGATCTATTTAAGAAACCTTGCTTATATTCGTAAATTTTAGAATTCTCTGTTTTAAGTGTTAATGTTAAATTTTACAAAGAGTAGTACTTTATCAGTAGTAACTGGTAAATAGCTAATCACCTTCTGGAGTAACTTGCACCTTAAACTCCAACTTGAAGGTATGTTTTCTCCCTTCCTCTGCACTTTGTAGCAGCAATAAACAATAAGAGAAAATACTTCTGCATTAGTACATTCTGTCACTCTGTGTTTATAAATGCTATTTTTTACTGACTAGTTAATGTTAAGATTGGTAACATGGTGCTTACAGGATGGAGAGAATCACAGCAATGAAACCAATTAGTCTAATTAGCCCTTTCATCTCAGTACAACTCCTGTGAAATACAGAACCTGATTCTCATGTCACAGACTTGTAGTGATTCTGTCAGAAACATGCATTAGTTGTAAATTAGAGTGTTCTGGAAAGATCTATTAAAAAAATCTTCAATTTCATTTTAAAGCAAAGCAGTTCCTACAGATTGTGCACTAGTGACTTCGACAATGTAATTACAGACTACCTTCCCCACTGCATTTGCTTCTTTGTTATACTTAAGATTTTAAATACATAAGTTTTTCATGGTTTTATTTAACTCCTGTGGAATATTATTGTGCTCATACAAATAAATAGTAACATAATTAGCCAGAGCTTTGTAATAAAATCAATAAAAACTTGGGAAAAAGAAAAAAGAATAGAGAGATCAATGCTATCATTTAACTAGCAAGACCCAAATCACACAAATGAGAATAGTTAATATTCTGAAATGTCCTTTAAATATATTTATTATTCCCACATGTTTGTGTATAAATATGCCAGTTCCTTCAAATACTAATACAGGCATTGAAATGTCTACTGATTTTAATTTACCGGTATAAATAGGATTATGGAAGCCAAGTACTTGCTTGATATTACTTTGTTAAACAGCCCCATCAGCTTTAAGGACTATTGTATGTAATAAAATTAATACTTGTATCTGCAGATCAGAGCAATTATTTTTATTTTTTTTTAGTGTTTTAATTTCTTTTAAGACAATGAATGGAGGGGAGGGGAACAAAATCTGTCTCTTTGGTAACAGAATCTATTTTCAAAAAAATAGGACCTTCCTAGATTCTTGTTTTCAGAGATTTTCTGTCTACTTTGAGCAGTATCTTTTACTAAGCCCAAGAGAAGCAAGGTATGAAGGAAGAGCAAGGCACAGAAGATGGTCTTTACCCATTTACAGTTACAGTATCTGTTAATCCACAATGTAGAATGGAAAGCACCCATTGTGCTCAAAGATGGTCTCTTTAACATAGTGTACTCAATGCTGGGTGTACTGAAAATGTCTTTGTGTGTGTGTGTATATGCACGTGTGTAAATGCAATGTTCAACACTGTTTACACCAGCTTTAAATCTCATTTGACTATGGCCAAACACAGGCATAATGCTCCACTGCTACAAAGATATGGCAGAATTTAGTTTCCCTTCCTGGCAGTGGTGGTCTGCGCCCATTTGATTCTTTCAGCCACATAGAGATAAGACAGAGAAGAGAGTTCCAGAAACAGGAAAAAAGTGGTTTGGTCCATTTCAGCCTCACAAGTACAATCTGTTTTTTTTTTGTTTTTTTTTGTTTTTTTTTTTTTTCTCCTGTTCAGGTAAAGTCCTTACTTTCTGAATATCAGCAAATAGTTTATTCTCACTATGCTGAAAGTATTTATCTTTCTCATTTTCTGTTTGTTTGTTTATTATTTTGTCAAGTAAATGGCAATTACTTCTACATTGTCTACATGCTTGAAAACTTCACCTTCTGAAATATCTCTTCTGCTGAGTGACAGCACATGCCTATGTGAATAAACACACAAGCTCACACATACACAGATACATTACTGAAGGTTCAGTGATCTGTACACAAGACAAGTTTGTGAAAAATTTGTGTTTACATCAGTAACCAATAAGACTCTTACACATAGACCTTTTCTATTGCTCTCAGTTTGCATAGCTCTGTGAAAAAAAGTTTTGAACTCTTATACCCTTAAATGTAGTCATACAGGTAAGCTGAGTCAGCATGAGAGTCTAGTTTTCTGAGCTGCACATATCCCCAAAATTAAAGTTCTCTACATCATACATGAACTTTAGCAGCACCGTGAGATCCCCTGATACAACTTTTGATGGTATAAAGGATCAACAGCCAATTAAATTGCTGTAGGTTACCAGTGTCATATGTATCTGTCTCCTACAGAAACAAAATTTGCAAGGAATCTCATTTAGAAATAGCAAATTAACAGTTTCTATATTATATCGACATTTCAAATCTATTGCATGTTTCCACTGGGAATCTCAAGTTGGCTGTTTCTCTAGTTTCATCAAAAAAACTGTCTGCACACCTTTATCAGTTAAGGATTTATACGCTAACAACTACAGAGATGTGATTAACACCAACCCCTCCAGCACTATCTTTAATAGCATTATGGTGATGAACCCTCCACCACTTCAGAATGTTCTTGTCCTTTCTTCATTTTAATTGGCTGTGTACATTGCCTTGCTTCACTTGGCAACACAAAAACAAAACACGTAACCACAGATGTGAAAATGAGTTACTGTTTTCTTTGGGATGGAGTCTTGTTTTAGAACACTAAAAGAACCAGAAAGTATGTTTGCACCTTCTCTGCTAAAATCCTGCACACATATACCTTTAAATATAAGGTGCACTGATTAATAGAATATTTTTTTAAATAATGTTTTCTCACTCCATGCAAATATATATATCTGCCCTGCAATAGACATCACTTCATAGAAGCTCTGTAAATAACAATAAGGTTTTGAAGTGAATCAGGCAAAATATTCAGACTGGCAGTTTACTTTTTGTTTGGGTGAATGAGTAACTTAAAGACAATTAACATTGAAAGATAATAACCTTACGAGAGAGTTATTGATCTGACAGTCCTATCTTTTAGTACCATGCATCATATTTAAAATGAAATGTTTTCTCCAGCACCTACAAGCAATCAATTATTGTAAATGATCTACAACACACTAGTAATGTGATCTTTCCAAGGGAACATATTTACTTCAGTTATTTTCCCAGAAGAAAATATTTTTTTATGACACCAAAAAGCCAGAAAAGCAAGAGATAAATAAAGACTAAAAGTAATAAAAACCTTCTAGAAAATGGTCATCCTCCAAATGAAAAGTTGTTTATTATTGACATTATTGCACAGGCTTATCCATATTCTCTTGTATCCATATTCTCTTGTTAGTCTTTTTTGTGACATCTGGTTATCTCACAGTCATTACTGGATCCAAACTTTTTAATGATACTTTGTGGTAAAGACTCATCACTTTCATTTCACAGAAAGAAAAACAACCCACAAAATTAACTAGACCTCCTTAATTTTCAGAAGGATTTTCTTTTCAGTTTTTACTCCAACATTTTCAGCATTTTTTCCAGGGACTAGACCATATGAAATATTTAAACACTAAATGTAGGAAAGACTCTAACCCAGGACTCTCTCCTTTTACCTGTAGGTGAAGCTTGTCTGAGTCAAAATGATGCCCAGTTTGTGAGCGTTGATGAGGTTTAGGTAGGAAATAAGTACTGAGTTGTCCAGCTCTAGCAAGATGCATTTGGGACAAGCAAAGACGTTGAACTCCAGAAACCAAAAAGCATTTTAAGGTTGGAAACAGAATCTCCCAGTTCTCAAGTGTTACACATTCAGCCTTGTAGCTTAAGATTTTCTTCCTGACAGAAAATCTAGACTTTACTGGAAAAAGGATAGAAATAATTCAAATAATAGAACTCCTGAACTATTCAATCACCATCAATCTCTTTATTTAATTTACAGTTTATCTATTATTTTATTACTTTAATACATATTCATATTTTCATATGATTAATTATAAATATAATATTTATGGATTAAAATTTTTCCTCAACATCTAAGAACCTTTTCAATGTAAATTTCTTACAACAGTTGTACTTTATTCATATCAAGAGAAATTATTCATTTCTTAAGGAAATTTCCTGCAAATGTAAATAGTTAATATTCAGATTACAAGTAATGACCGTTCGTGAACTTTGATCAAGCATCAACAATTGCTGTCTCATGAAATGGCTAAGAAAATATTCTCTGTTGCTACTTTGGTTAAACATCTCTACAATTTAAACACAATATTGTCTATATGAAAATAAAACCTATCTGTCTGGAATATGAGAATATTTATAGCATATTATCAATAATGAACCCAAAGCCAAACAAGCAGAGCATGGTGGCAAAGTACTGATGTGAGGCTGCAGATGGTAACAAGCACTTAGGGCACCTGTCTAAGAGCACAAACATTTAGAGTTCCATCTGTGCTCTGGAACCATGCTGCAAGCTGCTTACCCACACAGAAACATATATTTATCATCTTATTCATTCTGGAAAGTCAAAAGCAACTACATGTGATAGTAGTCACATCATGATCTGAGTGTTGCTTGCTACAGAGACAGATGTGTCTTCAGTAGACTAGTTCAAGCATTCCATGAGATGATCATACCTTATTCCTTTCATGAAAAACACTGATATCTTTTCATGTTTTTGCTTCCACCCTAAGACCTTATACAGGTACTATGCAGAAATACATGGCTATCATTGTCTCCCTATTGTCTGTAATCACCTTTATTTCAAGGGAGACTAAGTTGGATTTTGTATTAATAAAAAGCCAAACTGATGCTGATATATAATTGAACATGATTTAATTGCTAAAATCAAAATTCCCAAATAAATTACTACTGCACAGTGTATAAGTCTTTTAAAAATCACTAACATTTGAAAAAAAAAAAGCCTATAATGACTGAAGACATTTTTAAATAATTTTGAAATCAGAAAAAAAAAAGAAAGTTTATTTTATCACCATGTTGAGAAAGGTTTTATTGAATGATAATCCTGGTTTTTGATCATATAATTAAAGACAGATAGCAGTAAACCTTCAAATTTCAAATCCTTAGTTATACCACATTCAGATACCCTTTTTTTCCCCCTGAGAAATTACAAATGCATTCGTGGTTCAATTTAAGTTCTATTTCATTTTTTTGTGATGATACTGGGAGAAGGAAAAGGGAAAAAAATCACAGTGAAATGCTCCATTTATAAAAGGTAGGTGAAAATAAGCTTCTTGAAAGAGAATACAAAATCGTTTCAGTTTCTGGGAAAGCACATTTATGTGTTTTTTTATACACAGTAATGCCTACTTTTGTTAAAAGAGTTGCACAGACATTTCACACTAATCAATAGCGGAGTATTGATCTAAATGATAATATGATCTCCCATCAATGAGGAGGAGTATATTAGGGAACCTATATTTCTGTAAGCATATGGTATTTGTTTGGTGGTGGAGTCCAATATTATTATCTGTAAACTTTGTGCTCTGTACTGTTACTGTTAAATAAGAAGAGAATTCTCTAAAAATAAACATGAAAGAATGCAACCTAAATATGCCATCAAGAAACTGTGCCCTAGAGAAGATCTTCAAAGCTCTATGTGTGTATAATCAAGCATTTTTCACCAGACATCGAAGCCTCCTATTAACATTCTTGTGCAGAAAAAGAAAGTTAACAGTACATTCTCCTTTACATGCTATAGTATTCTTCTTATGTTAACTTTTTTGTAAATGAAAGCATTTTTAAAACAATTTCCATAATGGATTTATTTGTCAAGCATTTTTGTCAACTTTGGTTGACTCATGATCCATGTGATGAACAGCCCCATAAATAGTATAAGTTATGCACCTAGCTCACTGTAATTGCACTGAAAATTGACTCTGCTGTGGCTGTATATGCTATTGCATTCATAATAGAGCAGCTCACAACAATTTTATTCTAGTCAGAGCACTTGGTGGGGGAAGAGGAAGAAAAAGCATGTGGAAAGAGACACACTCAAACAAGGACTGAGTAATTCACCAGAGGCTGTAGAAGGAAATGGAGCAGAATCATGAACAGAATGGAAGTCTGCTGACTCCCACTACCTCCCGCTAACCACTACAGCATGATGCCTCACACTTGTGATGGATGAGACAGTGCAAGTTATCTTAGTGAGAAGTAGAAAAAACTGGGATACTATTCCTTCACCCCTATTATTTAATTAAAAATTGTTTATTCATAGTGCACTGAAACCAAAAGATAAATATTTAATGAAAAGTATTCTTAAAATAAACTCAAAAGTCTTTCAGGTATTGTAAAGTTCCCTTGCTTGTTAACTTTTCTCAAACTGTTCACCTGAACAGTTAAGTGAGATCTGTTATGATCAGGGAATTAACTCTATACATGTACAACAACTCTTAGTAGCATTGTAAGGAATTACCTAATGTAACAGAAGAATATTTACCAAAGTCTTGAAGTCTTCAGAAAAAATGAATGCTCATTAGTTTAGTTAATAGTGAGGAAAGGGGCACAGAAATAAATTTAGGTAAGGAAGAGGAGAAAAGGCAAAAAAAAAAAAAGAGACACATGAGGGGGAAACAGATACCTTTAACCAAAACAAATTAAAAAGAAGAAAAAAGCAAAGAGACTGAAAGACAACCTGATGAACGAAGATGTATGAGGAGTGATAAAGAGGTTGAACATGAAGAAAAATAAAGTGAAAAATAACTTGAGAACAAGGTTAAAGTTATTTAATATGTGGTCATAAACTTTTCAACTTGCTGCTGCCAAATGGCATGATACAAATTTACTTTATACTACATGTTTCTAGTATTGCTTAATAACACTTGCACAATGCAAATAACGTTTGCATATAACCACAGTGAGACATTTCTCAGTCCCATGCTACCAACACCTTTTCATCAGCACCTTATTTAGAAACTGGTATCAAAGTGATATGTGATTTTGCGTGGTCTAGTTAGAAAACTTGATTATTGAATAAAAGATCATCAAATTCCTGCTGAAAACAAGGACTACTGAGTAAAGATAAATCCATTTTCAGTGAAAGGTGGTCTTAAGTTATGGAAGAGAGGAGAACATACATTTCATAACATAATTCTACATCAAACCAGCCTCCTGAGTAAAACAAAAAAAGAAAAAAAAAAAATCAGAAATCTTTCCATTGAGAGGTTACACAATCCTGCTGTGACTACTTAAGACAGGGTTATTTCGTTCCTTTATTTCCTTTCTCCGGGTATATCTCTATGCTACTTGTTAGTAACTAACAGTTACAGATCTTTCTCTCTCCTGGTAAAACCAGAGGCAAAACAGCAGGAGGGAAAACTTCCCTTGAGAACATAGTCCAACAAAAAACATCATAGACAGGTAGAACTGAGACCTTGTGAACCTTGTACCACTTAGCAGTGCTATGCATCGTTTCTCTTTGCCTTTTGGATGGTGAACTCTCTGTCTTCATAGATGCAGTTATTAGGTGTGCCGTTCTTAAAACAGTGGAGCTCTAAGAACTCTGAAATTTCCTAGACAACATCGCAATACCGTGAACACAGACTGACACCAGACTTAATTCCTTTGTTTTCATGAAGTTTTATGAACAATAAGTTTGAAAAGAAACCTCAAATCATTAAAACAGACATTTTTTTTTAAAAAAAAAGACAAAAGAAAAAAAAGAAAAGAAAAAAATATTACCTCTGTTACTTCTTAAGAACTTCTCAACCTGAATCCAGACCAACAAAGTTACGTTGCCTGTCATTCCTATGTGCCAGCACTAAACAGTTTAAAACACATTTGGAAGCAGTAAGCATAAAATCGGAACATCTGTCCAAGCTGCCCTCAAACCCTGGCTGAGTCTTAGCAGTTCCTCTACTGCTAAATCGTTTTCCATCTTAACTCTGCTTTCCAGGAAGGCAGCCCTGGAACAGGATCTAACAAGCTACTTCCTTGTCAACTCTGAGGCACAGCTTGTTGATTAAAATGGTCTATAACTTCCTCTTTTCTCCCACCCTCCTTCCCAGAGTCTTTCAAATTGCCCTACAAAAAAGCTAAAGGAAGCTGAGTGGGTGCAGTGCTGTCTGAAGGAGACTTGAACCCTAAACCATAAACCCTAAAAGAGCCTTACTGGGACTAAATTTTCATTGCAGCTTGGATGATTCTGTATTAGAATAAAATAATTCCTGTAAGGATGCCTAGAATTGAATCTCAAAGCTGCTGCTATTCCCTTACATATTCAGTTATGGCTAATTCACTTGCATTAGAGGGATGATGTCAGAGACACCTCAGCAACTTTCCTGTTTGGAAATTTCTAATTCTGCCATGAGTTTGTCTTGAAAGGAAAGAATGTGTGTAGATAAAGAGGATGACACTGTGAAACATTGCCAACACTGTAAGAATGGGCAAAAGGATGACATATATAAATGACATATTGTAAATTAAAATTTGAAATTTTGAAAGGTAACTCATCCACAGTATGAGCTCTAAAGACAGAACTTAAAGACAGCAAAACATAAGCTTAAAGCTGCACATCCAAATGTGTTTAAATTCTCTCTTATTTTGCACATTTGTCCATTTACAAGTACATGTTTATATTATTTAGATTAGCTCTAGCATGTTAAATAGTGAAAGTCAGGTAAGATTAAGTTACATGAAAAACTTGTTAACCTGCAGAAAGAATACAGAGACAAAACCAATGTCTACTTAGATATGCCTTATTTTCTCTATATTTCTCTTTATTAATCAGTATTCTAGTCTCCTGTATTTGGAAGAGTTTGAAGATATATCAAATCAAAGGACAAGAACAACAGAGTAAAATATTGACTGTCCAGGAGACGTAAACAAATAAGTAGATTTAGTTTTATAACAGTTTCTATATTATGAATATCAGAGAGTGGCTTAGATGTGATTCAACAAGACTTCTATGGGCAGATGGTACAGGCATACAAAATTTTTCTGTAACAGTAAGAAGGCCATGAAAGTAACATTATTAATCCTGATGACTTCATAAAGAGAAATAAAGGTATTTGGCTTAAATCCCAAACTACCATTGCTTCTTGCTGATGAAATATGGAGGTAGCAGAAACAGAGTCTTATGTCAGCATTGCACTCTTACCATAATTTAATTCCAGAATATGGGGGCACAAAAGTCCTCTCCACTTGTCCAGTGACATCAAACAAAGTCTGAGATACTGAGTAGCTTGCAAAATGAGGTATTAAATGTCTCCATGGGTTAAGTTAACAGTTGAAGCCACACGCCAAGGGTAAAACGTGTTTCCTTGTTGTGAGGTCTCACTCTGCCCTCAATTTCAGTTTTAGTTTAATTCATGGGCAAAATATCTTCATAAAGATAAATGTCTGAAGAAGAGACCATGTCAGTTTTCTAATAGCCCAGACATTTCCATAGATGTAATTCTCTTCCAGGTGTCATGACACAGATTTCCAGAAACCTATTTTGGTAAGGAGCTTCTGGATGAGAATTTGAGAACACAGCTGTTGTTGCTACCTGCCCAGCTGCCTGCTCTTGCATATACCCTCGTGAATGAGAGGAGGGTCACAAGAGTAGGTTTTGCAGTCAATAATTCACAGACAGGTTGCTGGAGTTTTCTCAGCCACAGGCAGAGGGACCACATACGACAAGGATTATTGTTTTTTAGGCATTTTCAGACTGTTACAAGAATCTGAGCAGAATTTGCCTGCTATTTACTTTGTGCAGAAGTACACTTCCTCCCTAAACTCACACAAAACATACAGAGTTCAGACAGACTCTTATCTCTACAACTCCTGGTCTCCTCCTGGATCTTTTCCAGAGCATTATTGTTTAGACATTGACCACACGTCATACGTTGACCACAGAAGAGAAAACTGAAAGCCCGAAGTTATATTATACAGATCCAACCAATAAGAGGAGAATAATACCCTCTGTTAAAGCACTTATAATAATACAAAAAATTTTCTTTTTATTTGCATCTGATATTTATGCTTAGGAACCAAGAGTTGAAGTGTTATTATCTACAGAACATTTATGCCATAGCCACTGACGGAGGGTCACCTATCTTTACGGCTTAGGTGAAATCTTGGTAAAAGATAGGATTTATAGAGATGACAAAACTGATACTAATCTACGCAGGACTGGTGTTGCGTCTTCATCTCCAGACTGGACACCATTACTGTAGAGGAGCAATAAAGATGTTTGAGTCAGAAGATGATTGAATATCAAAATAACATGTTGATTAAATAAACTCCTTAGAAAAGCATTAACAATGTTGAACTCTACAGTAATGGGTCAGGGAAACCTATTGATGTGCTTGATCTGCAGTTTGTCTTCATTTCAAATGTAATTTAATTACCAATAGTAATATTCCTAGAAAGAATTAATCTCAAAGTGTGGGAATATAGATGTCAGTCTTACTCTAACTTTTTGTTTAGAGACCCTAAAGAAAGTGCTCTTATTTCCACGATATTTTCAAAGTCTCAGTCCTGAAATTTTCAGAATCTTTCTTGTTATATTTTGTGTTACCAGACAAAAGCAGCAATGGGAGAAAAGTGTATGAAATCAGACTCACGCTCAGATATTGATTAGTGTCTTAGTTATCCATCAAGGATTTAGCATGCTGACTGATGGAAAATGAGATGCAATTTCATGATATTGATTGCAATAGGCTTTGCATCAACTTGTAATACCAGAGGGATGCAAGGTTTTTTGTCAAAATAGTAAGTTATGGTTTTGTCTCAACAGCATGACATGTCTCCCTCAGTTACTGATGGGGGGTTTTAAGAGCATGTGTTTGTAATAAATTTTTAAAATAGTATAGTAATTTTACCATTTCAATACAAGTGTTTATTGAGTGATTTTCCACTCTTTTCCATGTGTTTTTATTAATATCAGACTACATGCATTTCATTTAACACATTGACTAATAATTTCATGTATCTCAAGTTACAGTTTTATGAATGTGTGTATATGAATACATCATGTATAGAGTATGCTTGCACATGCATGATTTGCTATGTGCTTACAATTACTGTGCATTATATACACATTGTAATTAGTAATGCATACAATTGAGAAAAACAAGAAACTGCAGATTGATCAATTGATCTCCTTGTCAGAGAACTGCAACAAATAGAATTAAATAAAGATATATATGAATCAAAAAGGAAGAAAAAGTTAAATAAATGCATGGCCCAAACCTTTAAACCTTCTCCCTATCCAGTCTATACTAGACCATTTTTCAAAGTGTGCATTAAACTATTTCCTTCGAGAAAAACTCCTACATGTGTGTGGCAGTTAATCATTTAAGATCTATGAAGAACAAGCGATTTAAGCTACAACAGTTCCATATTCTTCTGTTTTTAAAGTATATCAAATTTTTGAAGTAATATAAAAAAGCTTTTATTCATTCTATAAGTCCTCCATTTAGGTCCAATACCTAATTTCAAAGAACCTTACTAAATATGCTCTGCATTTCTGCAAAATACATTCTGTAGCATGCCACAACTCTTGGACAGGATTTATGTCAGCCACACAGTTTCATCAGGCAGAGCTGCAGGCAGGCGTATTTGTGCTGACATAAATACCGCATGGATTTTATTATGAAGTGACTCAAGGAAATATGTTTTCTAATTTCTTTTAAGCTTAAAATGTAAACTTTATTTAGAAATAAAATCATACAAAAAAAGATTAATTTCAAATGTATGCATGTACCTATGCACATATGTGTGTCTGTATTCAGTTTACCAGGAAAGTTTGTGCACAAAATTTGTAAGTCTCTATCCATGTTAAAAGACTGACTCACAGTTCTCCTGTAGATAAGCTGCAGTATCCAGACCATATAGACTTCATATACCCCAATTTCCTCATCTGTACAAATCTTATGTTTCTTATACAGTTTTGTGAAGTTGATTAAACACTTGTGACCTGATAAGTGTAAGCATTGTTAAAAGATATTTATAGCTGCGAGGCACATACTTTTTCTCTAGCTAACAGCATAATACCAAAAATAAGTTAATAATGTAACAGTAAAAATATGATTATTAGAATTCAGTTCAGGTAGATTTAAAGTGAAACAGTTTTTCTACAAGTGGAGGTGAAGTATATTTCAAAGCAGTTAGTCCACAGTGAATGGCATAAAAATGATTACATGTTTTAAGACTTGAAAAAGAAATAGCATTTGCAACGAGTACCCTCTGAGGCAAGGACCACTTTTTAATGAATGTGAGTGGGAAAGATACTCCGTAGATTGCTTTTTCTGTAATTTTCACCTTCTGTATTTTACACTGTGCAACTCATTTGTAACCAGTCAGAACTGCCATTTGAGACAAAAATACACCAGGTATGCTGCTGGTCTATTCTAACATAGCAGTGTCTATGTTTCTATAAGATGAAGAAAATGAAGAAAATCTTCAAGGTACTCTGAAACGTAATTTACATTGATGGAAATTTATTTAAGTCAGTAAAGTATTTAAGTCAATAAACTATTAATGAGAAGAACAAAACAGGTTGAAGCTATTTAAAAATGACCACTGGTATGACTTTGAAACAAAAACCTGAGTGTACCGACAATAATAGTCAAATATTCCTTAACATCATTGGCAGTAGTAACATATCTGTCTAACTACATGTGGCCAAATATCCAAACCAAACTGCACAACCATAGAGAGTTTAATGAAGCAAGCAGAATATTTTCTCTCATTCTTTGACTGCCAATAATGTTACATTTTTTTTTTTGAAAAAAATCAGGTGATTTTACAGGATTTTGATAGCTAACACTTCCCCCCCCCCCCAACTGCTACTCAAAGTGTTAAGAAACACCCTTTGTAAGTCACATGGTTTAATCAAACCTAGGTGTAAACTTTCTTAGTAAAATATAACTTATTTGTCAGATATTTTTTTTCACTACTCCCAATCAAAGTGTTTTTTAAAGTTCCTTTTCTAGAAATTTACTAGGCGAGATGTCCCCAATCACTCTATTAATCCTACCTCTCATGGATGACTTGGCCACAGGGATAATACACCAAAGGTCTGTATTCTAATTAGATTTACTGACATATGATTGCCAAATCAGATAACAGTTTATGTGAAAGAAGGATCCTTCTATTACATCAGAGAGACAAAAAATAGAAACAGTGTGTGATTTAACCAAATTAACTACTTCTGTCTTCAGAATGGACAGAATCCGTATGCTTATGGGCACTACAGAATGTGATCCTGCAGCTGCTGAGTCTGAGTGTTCTTGGATTCCAAACCTTATTTTGAACTGATCCAATGAGATCTATGTGGAGAAAGACCAAAGTGTCAATCTTACCTGGACAACACAGATCATTAATTTTTAACACAGTTCAAAGCAGGGAAAACTCTTGTCTTGCAAATATGTGTAATTTCTGTAATAGCTGTTCTTGAGTTCTGGTCTACAAAGGAGTCTACATTGTGGTTGTTCAGAAATAAGCTTAACAAACCTTTAAACAGGAAATACACCCCCAGCTTTTTACAAACTCTGTATAAATCTATCGGCTTTCCTGTCTTTTTCCACTAAGGAAAGAACAGCTATTTCCTGTTTTGTGATATGTAACCAGACCTTTTGCCCTCTCCAAAAACATGGACCTGTTCCTTACATCTGTCTCTTTAGCCTTATTCAACTTTTTAGCACTATGTCACTCTCCTTCCTTGATTTTCTCCTAGAACTCACTCAAAAATCATAAAAAATGAGAGCGTATCATGTTCAGAAGGTGGCCTCCCTACCACTTAGCAGAGTCTTATTGTGAGACTGTTACCTGATTTTACCTGATTCTTTTTAAGACAGTACACTGTTCTCAGTTTTTTCTCTGAAAGAAAGCTGTTCTTTGTACAAATGATACACTATTGTTGAGGTCAAGAGAAAGAAAAGGCATGAAAAAATATATATAAGCTTTCCATTTATATGGAAAAGTTGGAATTCAGACTGCCCAAACCACTCAGTAAAGGGAAGATGCTTCCCTGTTCCAGGTTAAAGCCCTGTTCATGGAGAACATCCCTCTCTCACAGCTTTGTAAACTGCACTCCCCATCATTGAATCACAGTACAATTAATTAGAGCACTGCTCAGTATAATCAATGCTCTCTGCCTGTGAAGTTTCAGAACCACATTGTCTCTTTGATCTCCATAAATTTCTTTCTGAATACCTTGCAATTCTGTATGAATTATTTCTCAATTTATGCTAGCTCTATGTTACTATCTCACATTAATACTGCAAGATCTCTGGTCCACAACCAACCTCAACATTAGGTTATTTGCAGATTTTGCAGTCATGCAGACCTAGCTTTAGGACCTGAGAATTTGTGAAGTTATTCAAGGGATGGTTATATCTTCTGTCAGAAAAGAAGATTGAGATTGAATGAGCAGAGTTGCCAAGCTTCTGTTACATCTTGTGAGGGTACTACATTTGGAAAAATTTGCTATCAATTTTCTTGTGTGCCAGGTAAACTGCATTACAAAATAGTTAGCAGCTTCTACTGAAATAGTTCATAGATTTATGTTTCCAGAATAAGTAACTTTGTAGAGGCTGCAGAATAGACTTTAGAGAACTATCTTTTTTTCATACTTGCACATATATTTTCTGAATAATTTCCAAATTAAAATGAAATATACTCCTTTCTTCTGTGTTCTTGAAAAAATCCTTGTATGTAAAATTCCATCTCTACCTTTTTTTCCTTTTGAGAAAAGGAGAGAAAAGGAATGGGAATACCCACCACTAAAACACCTTGAAAAGTGTAGATTAAGAAAAATGTGGTTTGTTTTAATTGGGTTTAAGGTATACATTTATTTGTATACATTTCGTTGAAAAATTCTAAGTGAAATTGGAGAGAAAATTGTTGAAATTTAAAATTTTCTAAAAATATATTAACTTTATAGTTTGCATGTAAAAAATATATAGCCAAGAAACTTGTAAGTGCTATGGCTGATGGTAGGTTTGGGGCAGATTAGAATGTGTAATTCCTGCCTAACACTGATATTAGACATCAAAAAAGTAAAATATTCCAGTGGTCTTCTGAAAAGTTAAGCAAACAGATGCCTGCATGCCTTGTGATCATGAAAAATCCATTGGCATTCCTCACAAGACTAAGCAAAGTTACATCTGGAAAAAATCAGATTTAGTTACTCGCATTCTGTTCATATAAGTTACTCCTGCATTCTCATGATTTGTAATTTTTTGTTCTTGTTATTTTGTGGGTTAATTTTTTAAACTTATTTTTTTAAGACTGGCTTATGTACAAAGTGTAATTGCATAGCCACCAATCCACTGTCCATAGAAAGTACCTCATGGACGAATACTTTTTGGAAAGCTTTCCAACTAAACATATTGTAGAAATGCAATATATTACTTTTTAAGTGAGTAATGAATGAAGTATCATATCAGCCAAGCAGAAAGACAGACAATGAGTGAGGTCATTCAAGTAGGCTGTAATTTTATTAACTCATCTGGGAACTTCACATCAGTGAATCATACAGCTCAGATAGTTATTTCTCTCAATAATTTCACCTGATGAGAGCTGCTATCAGCCTTTGTTAAGACCCCACTGCCCTATTCTCACAAAGGTTAAAGACACAGGCACAGATTTACTCCTTCCTCTGCTGTGTATTTGTTTCTGATTTCTGCTCATCGGCTTTCATTCTCTCTTTTCATTAAGGATTTTTTTTCCCCCCAACCCTATTATGAAGGTAAATCTGTCAGGGAAATGGACAAGTTCTGCCCACAGTTCAGTGTCTGCAGTGAATATCTATCCCTGACTAATAACTGAACCCCACCCAGCCCTTGCAAACTATCAGAGAGGAAAGATTCCCTCCTAGCTTCCAGAAAGTCTGCTGGCAAAGCTGGGTCCTGTTTTGATGCCAATAATCAATCAGCAAGGCTGAGTCTGCTGGCTAGGAGTTTGTCTTTCCTCCTCCAAGGGCTTCAGAGATAGATAAAGGACTTGAACACTGGCAGTTGACCTCTTTATCTGTTGTCCTGTCTGTGTCTCCTCTCACTCTTGCTAATATGAGGAGATTCAGAAAGGAGCTTGAAAGGCCAGAGTTTTTACCTTTTCTTATCAGAGGAAGTTTTATAAATATGCTACATTTAAGATGATTGCACTCCATGGAATTATAATGGATTTGCAACTAAAAGAATAAGTTCGTCTACCTGCAATCATAAATACTTATATATTTCATAGCATGACCCACCCCGGTAAGAACACAAATAGGAGCTGTGGTTCTCAGCTTTCATGTTCACTTTGAATTAATAATTGTGTATCTATATGGATTTCACAGAAGCCACCATATAAAGTTTAGGCAGATCTCCTAAAATGTCCAATGGGAAAGGTCTGGCTTAAACACCTTTTTTTCCAGTAAACCACTGGTAATGTGATGTCCTTTTACAACTATATTTGAAAGGAAAGCAAAGAAGCTATTTTCTGTTCACGTGTACGGTACACTTACCAGCAGATGCAAGACTGAATGGATGGAGGCACAGTCAGGAACACCTTTAGTTTAACCAGCAACTATGAGGACATTTTTCTATATCATCTTTCAAAGGATGGACTATCCAAGTCCTTTCTCTCTAAACCAGAGAGATCTGGTTTCACTTTTTGCACTCTCAGTAAAATCCTGGTAGCCTCTGCATATTGTGCAAGAGCCGGAGAAGGACCATCTAGTAGGTATTCAAACCCAAGCCCATGATGATGTAAGATCATCAGAGCATAGGTTCAGACTGCATTGGAGCATCTACTGCCAGAGGTCCCCAAAAGAGCATCCATCATCTTTCTATAAGTATCTATATAAAAAGCAGTGATGCAATGGTATGAGAACTGTTTACTAAGCCAATATGTTGAAATAGCCAGGTTGCTGGCATTATTCCTTTAAGTGCACATTTTATATTACATTATATGCCTAGTTTCCCAAGGAAATGAGATATGTGTGTTCATAGTATTTGTCTGTTTGTCTGCTTACCTATGTCTTATGACAGTTTTGTAATCTGTTGCTTAATTTCAGTCATATATGATGAAGGGATAAAAAGTTTAAAAATGTCATGTTCCTGCACGCTTCACAAAAAGTCAGGTACAGGAGTCAGATCCTATTAGCATGTCCCTGAAGACAAAAGGCTGAAGTATGAGTTTAGTCTTTATTAGACATAAAATAATCAACAAAGCAACTCATGACAGTTGCTTACAAGACAATTTGATAGCAAATAACATTAACAAAACTGATTCTGTTCCTCCCACAACTACTTTTTTTTTTTAAAAAAAGATAATTACTCCCTTCTGTGTTTCTCAATCTCTAATTTGTAGATCTGATTAGGTAAGAGCCCTCTATCAGGTATAAACATTGTGTGTTAGTGTTTCTGGAACAAGCCTATACTTCCTAAGTGAATAACGACACCATTGATTAGAACAGAATACAGATTTCTTTGAAATATGAAAAGTTAACAAGATCTCTTTTTGCCCACTGCACTTATATGATTATCTAAGCAAATCCATAGTGGTCATTCCATTATGTTTTTCCAAAAGAAATACCCTTATGTTGTGCATTACTGTAGGAATCCCAAATATTTAGTCAAAGATAGCACTGGGTACTTGCCATATCAGAAAGAATATCATAAAATCTCACTCTTGACATTTTCATGCTTTCACTTTTCTTATATCATAGAAGACAGGTCCATCATAAAACATTTGAGGATTGTCGTATAAAACATATTAATGATACTGTAAATCTTATCCATATTAACAAATCCTGCTCATGTTATAGGCAGTTGAATAGCACCAAGATAAAAGAACAGAATAAGGGTCCTAATAGCCTAATTAACCAAAACCATGCAAAATCAAAGGAGATCACTCATAGCACAGTCACTTTGTGCTTGATCCCCTGTTTGCACATTAGTATTGTAAGTCTGTGTCAAATGCACCTGAACATTGAAAACAGGGCTTCTTGTCTGCTGAAGTGTAACAGCTACTGATTGTCTTTGTTCTTGGGGCTTCATGGTAGTTGGGGCCGTTGGCCAATGGGAGCTGCTATTGACTATAGATCAGATTCAGCCTGGGTATAAATGGAGTCTCCTGGGGGAGCTATTTGGAGCTTTTCCCCTGGAGTAGCACGCTGCAGTTGAGTACTCTCCCCCTGGGTTGGGACACTGCCCAAGGAAACTCCTTGAGGCGACTTAGGTCAGGACGCTACCCTGAGAAGGTCCTCGAGGTTGAGAGCCCTCACTTGTTAGGTGAGTGATAGAGCATTTTGGGTGGTTGTTAAACCCTAAGGAGTTGTGCTTTAGTTCTGTGTTTTGGGTTGTCGTTAAACCCTAGAAAGTTGTTCTGTTCTCCTGTCACAGACATTCAAACCTGTAATTTGCGGAGGTCTAGTTAATTGTACTGACAATAATTTTTTAATTTTTGGTTGTTGGTTGCTTATTTGAGAGCCTCTGTAACAAAATGAAAGTCATTTATAGAAGTACTCATGTTCTTTGTAATCATCCATACTCAAATGATTCAGGACCAAGACAATCATAGTAGACTTTTTCCTCCTAAATTAACAGTATTTAAATATCTTAATTCTTACAACTTATTTGTACAGGTAACCTTTGATTTATCCTTGATGAAGATTTTAAAAGAATCCCTTGGAAGAAGCTTGATGTCCTTACTTTCCTTCAAAATCAATGGGTACTGAATGCCAGCAGATTTACTAGTAGTTTACAGAATTGGGAGACTGCTCTCTCTGTCAGAACATTTCTGGACCAGAAGTTTGTAAATTAAGGTAATGTGACAGAGTTCTTTCACATGATTTCACACTGAGCTAGTTTGTGTAATTTCAAGTTATGTGTGAAAGGAAGTTATGTCTGAGTTAGAAAAAAAAAGTATCACTCAGACTTCTCATATCAATTGCACTTTATTGTATGTTTTGCTTTAGAAAGTTTTTCTAATAAATTCAAAAAGTGAAATGTTTCCACTAAGGGATTTGTAACATTTAAGAGGAAATCTTCCAGATTACATAATTCTAAATGAAACACATAAAATAATAATAAAAAAATTTTTTTAGGATGAAAAAGTTGTTCTTGTAAAAAGTCCTTCACTTCTTACTTTCCATAAATCTTTTTCTGGAGTCAAGCTAATGATTTTCATCATCTTTAGAAATCTTCTTTTGTCCCATAATATGAGAAATAGAGATGAAGGAGTTAAAATAGTGTTCATCAACTTTACATCATTCATATTATCTATTTTAACTGTTTTAAAGCACAGCTATTTGATTTTGTTTCTGTCTAGGTCATGTTCCGATCTCAGTTAATGCTGTTTCAAAGAGAACAGAATTAGACTCCCTTCATTTTTTTCAAGTAACAAAAAAAATATACAAGTGGGAAGAGCTTGGAAGGGGCTAAATTTTAAAAAGACATTTGCTTTTTATATTCGTTTAATTATGTGTCATAGTTCTCTTCAGTGACTTTTTTAATTTTTGGTATTTCAGTAAGAGTTCATTATCTGTGGGTAAGCTGCCCATGTATAAGCTAATTATAATTTTAGCTGTGCTATTTTCAAGGTCATACTTTACATCTCTCAGTGAAGAGTTATAAGGATTCTGTCTCAAGACGAGAATACACTTGGGATTCTGTCATATAGAAGGGAAAAGGAATTCTGATGTTTTTCTGAAACTCAGCAAATATTTAATTTTTTTCTGATAGTATGATTTATGCAAACTTTGGGTTGCTGGAAACAAACAAATTAATAAAACATTAAGATCAGAGTTCTGGTAATTGTTTATGGTTCATTTATCATGTGGACTGCACGGTATGAGAGCCAAATTTTCTCTTATTTAAGCAATTATTATCCTAATGAATCCCATTGAATTGAACAGAATTATTATAGAAGCATAGTTATGTAACAGCACACGACATGTTCCAGTCTTATCAATATCATGTGCACTTGTCTTGGCTGGGACAAAAACCCCACTATTGAAGTCAAATCATATAAAAAACATTCACACCTGTTAAGAATCTCTCCTTTTTATGGTCTGTCTGATCATATGACTTTGAATTTTGAAAATGTAGTTTAGGTAAAAGCAGGTTGCAACTTGAACATCTGCATGATGCGTTCTCAAGGGTATCATTGTTCCATTGTGTGGTAAAACATCTTCTTTTCTAAAAATACTCAAGTACCAGTGTCAAAGCACACCTTAGAAGGCTTAGGGCAGAAGTTCTTCCTTTCAGATCAGATCTCACGTCCTTTCCTGTGAAATAATTTTCTCGACCTCTATGATTTTGTCTTACGTTAATCAGCAGTGCATATCTTTGTAGTCCACAAATGAACTCAGTCAATTCATTTTTATGCTTGCAAAATCTGTCCTGGAACAAACACACCCCCCCCTTTCTTTTTTTTTTTTTTAATTTTCAGAATGAACTGGGATCAAAAATCTAACCTCAGTATAACTTATGACACCAAATGTATTTAATTTTGTTCAACAGCAAAAGGTATGAAGTAAATATTTTAAAAGACTAGTAAAATGCAAGTCTTTTCCTAACAGATATATTCTATGCACATTGTAGGGTTTTTTTCATTTTACATTCCACTGACATTTTTCTATCTATAGTGTTTTGAATCATTTAACCTCTCCAGTTCTAATTATATCCATCAAATGTGAGGCATGCTTAATTGGATTTTAATAGGATGGTAACTCCTTGTCTAGCAGTAAGTTTAGCAGGAGTGCAATTTGTTGTTGATAAAGTATGAGATGCCAGATCCAGATACTATGTAAGTGCTAGAACTGCATTTAAAACCCATGCTGAATGGCATTGATGTTCAGAAGGTAGACACATCTAAATCAAAGTAGAACATAGCTTTGTATGTATATAGCATAAGTAACAAGCTGGTATTCAAGGTCTTAATTATGATAAATGATCTTTTTGTTGTTGTTAAAAAAATATTCTATGTAATTTTCACATGAATAACTTATGGGACAGAGTTTTCAAAGTACCTTTATGCCAGCCAACAAACATTCTGAAAAAGAGTATCTATCAGCCATTGCGAAACATATCTTGTGGAATGTGTTTAAACTCAGTTGACCAAAGGAAAAATGTTTGTTAAGAGCCATCCTAAATATAAATGATTGATGGTCAGATATTTTAAATGCTAGCAAAGAGGCAATCAGCTGTGAAGTCACCATTAGGTATAGCATGATAACTATGCTTAATGTTTCTGATCAATAGAATGGGTAAAGAATACATCTTTACTAAAACATCACAAGGGCAGAAAAAATGTGAGCAGAATGTGTGGCCAAAAGCCAAACCACACACACACACACACACCCCGCCCCCAAAAAAAACCCCAAACCCAAAACACAGAGGGAATTAAAAACAAAAAAAAAAGTAGAGAAAGATGACTGCAAAACTGAAATTGTAGACTACACTTGCACAACAAATCAGGACAGATATAAGCATGTAGTGGAATTATCCTAAATCTCAGACCAAACCTCACCCATCAGGTGATCTTCTTTCAAGACAGCACAACTCCAAGTACATTTGAAATCCTCTGATTGATGGAGCTGTTAAAAAGACAGTGTGAGCAACTAGGGTTCTCTTCAGTGCTTAATGGGAAAATGTAAGAAATATATTCAAATTAATCCAAACTGAATTAATATTTTGTTCTTTTTACACTTGAGTAAATGAGAAATTAAAGTGTAAAATAAAATAAAGTTCCATTTTTATAGGAAGAATAATTTAATATGGCTTGGAATTGAGTGATTGATGTTGGGCATTTGTAGGAAGAACAAAGCAAATGAAATTCTCTTTGTGTTCTAACATTCAGTGGTAAAGATAATTCAGCATAAGAGATTGAGATTCAGTCCTTCATCTCACTTTGGATAATGCCTCAGTCAGCAAACTACAATATTTTCTGGAATATCCAGACTATCATAATTTTTTCCTGTTTACACGTGGACAAGGAAGAGTGCCAGGCTGCTTCACCTGTAGCATATAGGTTACTGCAGAGCTAATTGTGCTACTCAGCATGGTGACTCTTCCAGTGCAATAAGTGGAACTGGTCCAAAGAAAAACATTTCACTCACTTTACAGTCCCCTATAGGCTAATTACTATGTCATTTGAGAATTTCTGACTCATACTCAGATTACTTTCCTAACACATTTCTGTCCGGGATCTGATCCTAACTTGTTGGTACTCTTGGTGGAGACAAGCCATTCATATATTGGCTGCTAAGCCAATAAATAAAAAGTTTGTAGAAATGTTTCCAAACTTTTTAAATCTCAAAATAACTAACAAATTCAGAAATGACAAAAAACACTTTTATAGTGAGTGATACAGATAAAACCAATGACAATTTTCTCAGAAAACTCTCAAAATCTAGGGATTGCATTTTGCTTCTTAAATACAGTGGGTTTAGAATTTCCTAGGAAACTGAACATCTTGATTACTTTGACTTTGAATTGGACTAAAATCGGTCAGAACAACAGCATTTTCAGTGAACCAAGTGAAAAAGAGGTCTACAGCAATTATGAATGAGATTCTTTGTATAAGATGTATTTATGCATAATCATATTTGGCTGCAATTTTCAAAAGTACTCAAGGACACTGGAGAACTGATTTCTGCAAACACATTTGAACATGTTATTTCAATATTTTTTGGGAAAAAAAAAGATATATTCTTTATAGCTTCAGGAATATAAGAAAACACAGATTTGGTAAAATCTTTGTCATCTGTATATCATGCCAAGTCAGTGTTTTGATCAAATAAATAAAAGATAAGGAAAACCTGTCAATCCCACTGCAAGTATGCTTTTGCTTATGTCAATATTTTTATTAACATTGAGAACTTCCTAGTTCTTTGCATCTGCATTTATAAGGATTCCATCATATCTTTTGGAAAATGTCTACACTGTTATAAGAATTAAAATATTATCAAATTCCCATTTACCTGTTAAGAATAATAGTATGAAATATCAGCAAACCTTGGTTATTAGCTGTTGTTTGAATTTAAACAGGGTTTTGATTGTGATTTCACATGAGATTAAAACCATCCTTTTGTTTTTGTGATTACTTTTCACTAACCTAAATCACTAACAATGATTAAAGTAGGAGAGTTTTTCAGCATGGATCACTAGCTCACACTTAAGCTTGTGCTTTAATATCACGCTGAACTGCTGTCTTGAAAAGATACCTTGTATTCATGGAAACTCTTCTTGGCAACTTTCTACTCCAGACATCTTTTGATACAGTTAGTGTGAAGTGCATGCTCTCTGGCTCTTTTCCCGTAGCAACTTTTGTTTGTTCCTCTCAAACAAGAACTGTGTAGTGCTTTCAGTATAAATTATCAGTGTTTATGAAGCTGAAACTGCTTCTCTGTTTCTCTGGATTTGAAAACAAAGGTCTTGTGTATCCTTTAATAACAGGAGGATCTAGAAATCACTGTTGGAGATTGCAGAATAATCTTCCTCCTATAAGTCTTTTTGATAAGAATTTGAGATTAAAATCATATAATACCAGCTCTTAAAATGTGTTCCTTCATTTCTGAGACCACTGATGCATAGAAACCTCAGCTATTACATCACGATTAGTAATATTACTACTATTGCAAACACGGTACATGTGAATTAAGGCCAAAAATAAGAACGTGGTCTCAGACAGTGACTGCATACTATTAGTAACGTCAGAAATATAGATAAATTTTCTGAAATACAGCAAGAACAAAAGCCACCACCTACAGCATATTTTTTTCTCAGCAACATGCTCAATGAATTTCTGAAGAGACAGAAAGTTGTCTTCTTTTCACTGACTGTGTTGGCTGAAATTCATTTCATTGGCACAAAGCTGACATTGTTAGTCATTACATGGATCAAGAGAACACAACTTGGCAACAGCAAAATTCACTCTTCAGTCTCCACGTATGGCTTGGATTAAAGGCTGTAGCCTTCAGTGCCATCTGGAAAGAATGTGAAGGTTATATTCCCTGTTCTCAAACTGCATATTAAATCATGAATATAGATCCTAGTCCCAACCCTTTGTAGATGTGCTCAGCTATATATACGTCAGACACCAAGGCCAGATCACTCTATTCCTAACCTCAGGTTGTGTAATAAATTCCTCCTTTTCAGAGCAGATAAGGGTCAGCATTTAGTCACCCTGAGTGGATCAGCCTCCTAAAGTTCTGATAACTGTCACCCCAATATCATGGTTTTCATTGTTTTCTTAAAATTGCTATATCAGTTGCTTCAGAGTCTGAAAGTTTGCAGAGTGAATAACACTATTTCAAACCAAAAATGCACCAAGTAATAACTTGCGGTTTTTTTCTTTGAGGTTAGATGAAAATTGAGTACATAATAATAGGAATCAGAAAATTTATCCAATTCTCTAAGTTAATTGTAAAAAATAAATATGTTGTGTGTTAAAAAACAATGTTCTTTCTTCTTGTTCCTTATCTCCTCCTCTCATGTTCTTCTGTATTCAAAAGGAACAAACTCATCTTTCCTCTCTTGACCCCAGAAGGCATATCTGCAGTCTAAAGATACAGGTAGGTAGACATATAGGTAGGGAGGTAAGTAGGTAGGTAGGTAGGTAGGTAGGTAGATAGATAGATAGATAGATAGATAGATAGATAGATAGATAGATAGATAGATAATAGATAGATAGATAGATAGATAGATAGATAGATAGATAGATAGATGAAATAAAGTAATTTTAAAGTCTAACATGTATGAAATAGATCAATTTATCTGTCTATCTAGGTGTTGGTATAATATACTTGCACACACACTATTTCTACAATTGTTTTTAGGGGGTAAGTAGGAAATTAAAGTAGCATGTTCAAGTAGTGTCATACAAGAAAATGCAATTTAGAAAGACTATTTCAAATAAGATTTCTGAGCATAAACCTTCTTAAAGACTTGCAAAGGAGGAGTTTGTCTCAAATGATTTAATAGGCCATATTTTTCAAAGATAACTAAATGGAAACATAGTGTAACAAAAAGATTAATGACACCCCCCCAAAAAAAACCCAAACAAACCCACAACCCACAACCAAAGAAAAAACCAAACAAAAAAAAAGAAAACAATTTTTTGTCTCTCATCAAGGCACTGGAAATAGAGAAATTGCTTCCAAATGCCAGCAATGTGTAAAATTATTAGATCACAAGAAATAATGTTGACACTGATGGGAGTGACTTGTTGCAGACCTGTCCTATGTCAGTGTCACAAAATACTAGCTTTGTCACTACAGCTAGCATTGAATCCCCATCTAATTCCTCCTTGAAACAGAAGACAGAAGGAAAGATAAATCTTCTCATACATCTTAATCTGACCTGCGTAGAAAGAAATGAAGAATATACATACACATGTTTTGGTTCCTACCTTAAACAAAAGACAACTATGAGTGATGCCTTTGCTTAAAATAACTAGGGACACAAGATTCAGATTGGATCGAAAGATACAGTCTCCAGAGGGAGGCAACCTGAGCTAATGCAATATCAAGGCCTCTCCTTCACCCTCTTCTCTAATTTCATTGTTACAACATGCATGTAGGAAATGAATAGCACACAAATTCAGAACTTTAGGAAAACCAGAAAAGCACTAGTATGTTTCTGTAAACAAGTAAACATGGGAAAAGTACCTATATTATTTAGGGACACTCCCTTGTCAGAATAATAAGATGTGTTTTTGAGGCTTTGCAGGAACTTAGCTAGATCTGTAACTGCTCAGTATTTCTATTTAGTGAACTAGAGAATTAAACGAACCATATGCTCGTCACATTTACTTAGGACTTGAAGTTCAGAAGGACTGCAAAAAAACTTGGAAAACAAAATTCAAATTACATTATTAAAAAATGAAAAGAAAAAAGAAGAGAAAGGGAAGGGAAGGGAAGGGAAGGGAAGGGAAGGGAAGGGAAGGGAAGGGAAGGGAAGGGAAGGGAAGGGAAGGGAAGGGAAGGGAAGGGAAGGGAAGGGAAGGGAAGGGAAGGGAAGGGAAGGGAAGGGAAGGGAAGGGAAGGGAAGGGAAGGGAAGGGAAGGGAAGGGAAGGGAAGGGAAGGGAAGGGAAGGGAAGGGAAGGGAAGGGAAGGGAAGGGAAGGGAAGGGAAGGGAAGGTGGAAAAAAGAAGTCATATTGGAAATACAACCAATAAATGTGTAACATTCACAAAGAAAAGGACAGGCATCTAAACTGACTATAAGGTCCAACTGCAATTTCTTAGAGAGATTTCACAGAATCATAGAATCATTCAGGTTGGAAAAGACCCTTGGGATCATTGAGTCCAACCATCAGGCCTACTCTACAAAGTTCTCCCCTACACCATATCCCCCAAATCACATCCAAACGACCCTTAAACACACCCAGGGATGGTGACTCCACCACCTCCCTGGGCAGCCTATTCCACTGTCTAACCACTCTTCCTGTGAAAATTTTTTTCCTAATGTCCAGTCTAAACCTCCCCTGTTGCAGTTTAAAGCCATTCCCTCTTGTTCTGTCACTAATCACCTGTGAGAAGAGACCAGCACCAACCTCTCTACAATATCCTTTCAAGTAGGTGTAAAGAGTGAGTGATGAGGTCTCCCCTTAGCATTCTCTTCCTCAAACTGAACAGTCCCAGCTCCTTCAATCGCTCCTCATAGGATTTGTTCTCCAGGCCCTTCAGCACCTTTTTTGCCCTCCTCTGCACTCGCTCCAGCACCTCGATATCTCTCTCGTATTGAGGTGCCCAAAACTGGACACAATACTCCAGGTGTGGCCTCACCAGTGCAGAGTACAGGGGGACTATCACCTCCCTACTTCTGCTGGTCACACTACTTCTAATACCAGGATGCTGCTGGCTTTCTTGGCCACCTGGGCACACTGCCAGCTCATGTTCAGCTATTTGTCAATTAGAATCCCCAGATCCTTCTCTTCCAGACAGCTCTCCAGACACACCTCCCCAAGCCTGTAGCGATTCATGGGGTTGTTGTGGCCCAAGTGCAGGACCTGGCACTTGGCCTTGTTGAAGTTCATCCTGTTAACATTGGCCCACCAGTCCAATCTATGCAAGTCTCTCTGTAGAGCCTCCCTATCTTCATGCAGATCAACACTCCTGCTTAACTTGGTGTCATCTGCAAATTTACTGATGATACACTCTATGTCCTTATCAAGATCATCAATAAAGATGTTGAACAGAAATGGTCCCAACACCGAGCCCTGAGGAACACCACTTGTGACCGGCCACCAGCTGGATTTAGCTCCATTGACCACCACTCTCTGGGACTGTCCATCCAGCCAGTGCTTGACCCAGCAGACCGTTCACTCATCCAGGCCATGGGCAGCCAGTTTTTCTATGAGAATTCTATTGGGAACTGTGTCGAATGTTTTTTGAAAATCCAGGTAGACAATATCCACAGCTTTTCCCTCATCCAATAGTTGGGTCATTTTGTCATAGAAGGAGATCAGGTTTGTCAGGCAGGACCTGCCTTTCATAAACCCGTGCTGACTAGGCCTGATCCCCTGGTTGTCCATTATATGACTTTTAATGGCACTCGAGATGACCTGCTCCATGACCTTCCCTGACACCGAGGTCAGACTGACAGGTCTATAGTTTCCTGGATCCTCCTTTCTGCCTCTCTTTAGATGGGTGTTACATTTGCCACCCTCCAGTCCAATGGGACCTCCCCAGTTAGCCATGACTTCAGGTAAATCATGGAAAGCGGCTTGGCGAGCACATCTGCCAACTCTTTCAGCACCCTTGGGTGTAACCCATATGGTCCCACAGACTTGTGTGCATTCAAATGGTGTAGCAGGCCTCTGACCACTTCCTGTTTAACTGTGCTGACCTCAATCTGCTTCCCCTCCCCATCTCCTAGCTCATGAGGCTGGGTGTCCAGGGAACAGCCAGTTCCACTGCTAAAGACTGAGGCAAAGCAGGCATTGAGCACCTCAGCCTTTTCCTCATCCTTAGTTACCATGCTTCCCTCTGCATCTAATAAAGGAGGGAGATTTTCCCTAATCCTCTGTTTGCTGTTAATGAATTTGTAGTGTGGAAGATCAGATGAGTGTGAATTCAACAAAGTTGGACTGTTGAAGCAGGGCAAAACTCATAATGATTGGAGAATCTAAAACTACAAACTAAAAGGTATACAGATTAAAACTCTCTCTATTCTGCCTCCATAAGCTGAGGCACTGTGTCTAGTTGTGGAAGGTCTTTTTCTTCCATTATATTTTTCTGCTTACTTTTCTATGCTTAATTCTTCCTTCCAACTTTGTGGGAAAACAATTTAGAAAGTTGGAGAGAGATCCTTTGGTAAGTCTTCAGATGTGAAGAATACTGCTGCATGGAGGAAACAAAGTAGTAGCTTTTATCTTCAGTATGTGTGAAATGAGACAGTACTACAGCACCAAGACATGGGCAAAATACCTATATAAGGAAAAGATTCCAGTGGTAAAGATAGTTGAAGAAATTTCTTGCAGCGGTTAAGGAGACTCCAGTTATAACTTTAAGAGTAGTTGAAATAAACATTTGTTATCAGTGAAAGAAGTATAGTTCATCCTGCTCTGAGACACATGAATGTACTCAGTCTTTTTCAAAGCTTCTTTCTTAGATATTTCTCCATGCTGTTCCTTTATTTTTGCTAAAGATTTATCTTTAGCTCAAAAATAAGAAAGAAGGAAATTCTTTTACAAAGACAAGTACAACTACCTTACTGTCCACCTAATGATGTTTGATGGGTGCATGCTTTTTATAAAGTATTTTAAATCATTGTTGCAAAGGATGTCAGGACAACTTAATGACACAGGTGATTCTGCTTTCTTGTACACAAATGCAGTAACAGCCCCATGTAAATCATTCCTGATTATTCTGTGTTTTTACATAAATTGCTATATTTCTATAACACATGTCTTATCCTCGTTGTCATCACTGGAAATAAAGGACAAGGTTTATTATTTTAATACATGGATGAAGATTATTCTATCACATGAAATCTCCATGTGGGATCCTATGGTACTTTTACTTTTTTTCTGTAACTTAAGGCTTTTACATGATTTAAAATTTTTCTGGGAAATATTAAAATCCCATGCTACTTCTGCTTCATTTCTTAAACTCCACATTTCTGTGAAATATCTGAACATAAGAAAACATCTAAAATCACTGAACTATTTTCTCCATGTCCTGGGAAAATATCCTTTCATCCAAAATATCTTTCTCATTTTAATTAGACAAAAGTTTTCTCTAACACATATTCATATTAGGGAGTTACATTGTTATATGAAAATTTCACATAAAAATCCTAATGCATGGTTCTAATCTCAGAGTCTAATTACACTGGTTTTGAATATATGTTGTAGAGGTCATTTTCAGTAGGTGAAATTGCAAAAGAAATTTATGTCAGAATAATTTAATTTCATGTACCAGTCTTTTGGTGGATTGCAGAATTTTTGGAGGTCTGTTCATTTATGACAGGCAGAGAAAGGAGATAAAGAAGAAAAGGAAGCTGAAAGTTACATTTTTTTTTCTTGTCTCATTACTCCTTACATATAAAAAGATTTTTCAGTTATGGTGTGATATTTTTATTTTTTTCCCCACTATCATTTAAACAGAGCACAATAATTAACTTGCCTAATGCCAAAAGTCAAACTCAGAAACTCTAGATCCAATATGTAATACCTTTGAAACAGGGAATATCTACTTTGCTATTTTTTTAGAGGAAGGAAAGAAACTGTAGGCATTAAACCAGGGAATTTGTAAACATTTAGGTAATATTGCAATTCTCTGATTTCATTGCTTAATGTAGAAAAGGTCTGTGGTTCAATTTCTCAAGTATCAGCGGTTTGTATCAGCAGCTCTGCACAAACATGCATCATCTGAAGAGAACAGAGAAGTGTTTGTAGCAGCTCCTCACTGAGATATGGATACACAACAAAAAGGTATATCAAATAACCTACAAATTCGGATTATGCAAAAGTTATAATATACCTTTCTCTTTATTTCTGTCAAAAGACAAAAACTAGGCAATTTTAAACTGTGTACAAAATTCAGAACAGGTTAAGGTAGACATTTGCAAACTAAAAAAAATGCAAATTTAGTTTGTATCAACATCACTTTCTGATTACTTTGGGAAGCAGCCTGATGTTGTTTCATGCTGCTCTAGTGGCAAGTAGAATTCGACAATAAGAGTGTTTTGTTATTAGGACCTCCTGTTTTCTTCACACATGTAGATGAACCACCAGAATATTAACAAGTGAAGCACCCACAGATGCTTCCCTTTTCATTGACAGACAATGTCCATGATAAATATCAAAGACCAAGGAGTATCTTCTCATAGGGAGCAGAGTGAGAAACCTAGAATTTTGTTTGCATATTTAAACAAAGATGGTTGTTCTTAACCAAAGAAAACTGAAAAATAATTTTAAACACAAAAAAGTGAACTTTCTAAAAATGTGATATCTTAAGGTTGTTTGTTTGTTTTTGTTTTGGTTTTGGTTTTTTTGGAGGGTGGTGGTGGTTATTTGTTTGTTTTAAAGAGAGTAAACCAATAGTTTCAGGCAGTATCCAAGATTCTGAAAAGAAAAGATGTTGTAAAGATCCACTGAAAAGAACCTTAGAATTGATGCAGATTGCTACAGTTTGAGGAAGTGGGGGAAGGGTAAAAAACTTTTTTTTTTTTCTTTAATATTATATTTTTGTGTCAGAGATAAATCATCTCTGGCTGGGATAATTAAGCTGTTAGCAGAAAGAGGTTGAATAGTGCAAGGCAGCAGCAATTTTCCTGAGCCTTATTCAATTCACTAGTGCAATTTTAATAAATGGTTTCATGAACCCCAAGGTAGGCCATTCCAACATATGGATTTTACAGACACATCTGGTCATAGAGCTAGCCTGAGCCTTTGCTCCAAACACTTTGACAAAAGTAATATACTTGTACTGGTGAACTTATGCCACCAGGTGCCTTTTCCCTGATCATATCATAAATATCTTTTGAATCATATCCTAAATTGAGATGTAACTTCATTTTGTCGGGGATTTTGTATTACTGTGGTATTTAGAGTAAAGTCTTGCCCTCTAAGTGTTGTCTTTATGCAGAGTATAAATAAAAATGCCTTACTTTGGAAAAGATCTGCTATGGAAAGTGGGAGGGAAAATGATCCCCTACTGTCCATCCACTTTATTCACATTGTGATGTTGTACATGAGATAAGTGAAGCCAAGGCCCAGACTGTTTCTGCTTCCTTTCTCCAGCTTGTTTCTCACTTGATCTCTAGCTGGAAATTGTTCCTGCATGGACTTTGCTTTTCCTATTAGATAGGACTCAGTAGTAGGTTTAGTTGCCTCAGTCTTTCAGATTAATGAACTAGACAAGAGTTTCTCTCTCTGGAAGATATCTGAAAACACAGAACTAGACCATGAAGTAGATGTTCAAATCCTTGGAGTGTGCCTTTTAACTGCTCATACCTACTCTTCCATAAGCCTGTGGGACTGCCATCATCTGAAACCGAGATAGCTTTACCTCAGGTATACATCATGTGCATGCGGCAAATACTTTTACAAAATCCCTTGAGAGTGAAATTTTAATTCTCTGAGCTATGAAAAAATGCCACTGAAAGAATGGGGAAGACAGAGATATTTGCCTTATAAAACAAAGCAAACAAAAGCAATTCATAATGCAAATGTGGCTCAGCAGTGACTACAGAAGTTCCCAAAACCCTTCACTTAAATCTAACACTCTGCAAGAAGTGAGAAATCTATTTTGGAGAAACAGACATAATTTCATTACCATTCCTGGCTGATGGTACAGGCATCTCAAATTTCAAATTTCAAGTTATACACCTCTTAGATTTTAATAATCTACTTCAATATTGCCCTGATATTCAACACACTACAGAATCTCTAGGCAAGTACCTATGGGAGTTATTTTATCATCATTCACTGCTGTGTGTGTTACTTTCACTTAAAAAACTGCAGGCACCAACTGCACTGAAAGACTGAAGACGTTACAGTACTGAGTGTATATAAATGCGTTGAAACAGCCATACGTATGTTTCCTCAAGGAATGATTCTCTTTCTTTGGAAGATCTCCTTGGTACAGTCCTTCTCTTCATTACTTTCAAGTCATGGTTTTGAACACAAGTTTGTAATATAGGTGTTTTGGTGTTGTTTCTTTAGTGTTTTGTTTGCTTGGGTTTTGGGTTTTTTGTTTGATTGGTTTTGGGTTTTATGATTTTCTTTTTCATGGGGGTGGGAGAAATATTACTAGATGTTAAGGTCCAAATACAGATTTCACTTATGCATAGGCAGTCTCAGAGACCGAATCTTGGCAAGACTTGGAAAATGAATAGTGGGAACATCATTGTTCCACTGAACAGGTGAAACATATAAAGCAAGCAAAACATATAGTTCCATAACATTATCAAACTGAATATCACTGCTTAGATATGTTCTTAAGGAAGGTTTATTGCCTCTGCACATTGCACCAATCTCTGAGCCATCAGTGCAAAAAGTAGGTTGCTCCTCTTGAGAAGTTCAGACTGCCAATTCCTCTGTTATTAAGTTTGAGGAAGTAAGGGTGAACCCGGTGTGACAGATCTGAAAATTCATTTGTGGAATAAGTATAATGTATGGCACACTTTGAATAAGAATGATATTGTCCCAAATGTAGCTAGTCTCCATCATTATTATTCACAGACTCAGTGTCCAGGAACATGCAACAGTCACAAATGCAGCCCTCAGAAGGAATGCATCCCAGATTTTACCTTGAGTTTAGTAAAGACTGAGGATAAACTTTGGGATCAGAGCCAATGGAAGGATCAATGAACATTGTCTCTGATCCAAAATTATGTATGAAGTATGAAACCCAAGCAGTCTAGACTTGATCAATAATATTTATATGGTGTACTTTACCATCTTATGTGCCTTAGTTTAAAGGAACTCCCAGAAACTAGGGACACATTCAGAGTGAAAGAGGGAGATAAAAATTTATTCCAAGTTCCTTTGTTATTGTGAAGAAAGTCTAGTTGGAGGGAAAAAATTCAGCAGCTTTTGTTTTCACAGAGAAAAAACCCAAACAAACAAAAAACCAAACCCCAAAATCTTTCTTACCTGTATCAAAAACTGTCTTGCAAAATTTACAATTGAGATGGCTATCATCTGATTAGATGGATCTCTGTGTACAGAGGTACAAAATTTTTACTAAACATATTAATAAACAAATGAATAAAAACTCCAAAGAGAGCCTGGGGGTTCTACATTTTGAAGCTTCTCACACAAGTGAAAAATAGAAAGAAAAAATCAAGAAAAGCAAAAAAGGAAAGGAAAGAAAGAAAAAAAAAAGAAAAGGAAGGAAGGAAGGAAGGAAGGAAGGAAGGAAGGAAGGAAGGAAGGAAGGAAGGAAGGAAGGAAGGAAGGGAGGAAGGGAGGAAGGGAGGAAGGAAGGAAGGAAGGGAGGAAGGAAGGAAGGAAGGAAGGAAGGAAGGAAGGAAGGAAGGAAGGAAGGAAGGAAGGAAGGAAGGAAGGAAGGAAGGGAGGAAGGAAGGAAAGAAGGAAGGAAGGAAGGAAGGAAGGAAGGAAGGAAGGAAGGAAGGAAGGAAGGAAGGAAGGAAGGAAGGAAGGAAGGAAGGAAGGAAGGAAGGAAGGAAGGAAGGAAGGGAAAGAAAATTCTTGCTCCACAGCAACAAATTATGTACCCTTCATTTTCACCTAACTGCTTGGTGTTCAAGTACCTGGTTATATACCAGACAGAGCATAAAATGATTACATTTTTCATCATTTAATTGGCCTAAGCCACAACAGCTGTCACTTCTTGTGTGAATCAAATTTCTGCCTCAAAACTTGTATCAGAACATTGGCACCTTCATAGTAGTAGTAGTACTATCATCTCTTTTTTTTTTAATCTATTTGGCTTCCTCCCCCACATCAGTGCTTTTTCCTTTTATTGGATCTGTCACAGAAACTTGTCTGGCTATTGATTCTGTAGAGTATGCCAGTTCAGTATTGCAAGGTCACTCATAATTGCATCTAGATTGTTTTCTTTTCTTCTCCCTCCCCCTCCTTTTTTTCCCCAATCCCTCCTCCTTTCTCTAAGAAAGGCAGCCGTTCTGAAAAACAGCCGTGTTGGCATACTGTGAACTGGAATTTTACCAGTAATAAAATGAATTGTGATCATTGAGGGAAAAAATGTGGAAAGAGAAATTAAACCTACTCTGGAGTGGTAGCTTTTTTGCAAATTAAACACTATAAAGAGAGGGGCACAGAAAAGTATTACCTTTTAGAAATAAAATATGCCCAAACAGACTAGATCTAAGACAGATCTTTGTAATATACAAACTAAGGCAGACAGTATTTTACACCATCAAGGGCCTAAGATTTTTCCCCTTTGGGATTTTGTGATGTCAGTGTTTTGTGCTTCTCTTTCAGTTACTGACAGGGATGGCATTTGCAGCTTCATGCCCTCTAGTCACATTCACACCTAAATGACAAAGTCAGACTTTGTACTTTTCTTCATTTCTTCTTCATAGTCCACAGTAACCTTACCATAGATCTGCAAAGAAGGAGAAGGGATATTTTCTTCCTTTTGCCCTCCAGTTATGTCTTGGGTTAGAAAGACAGCACACTGCAGTCATACTTAATCCCAGCAGAACCAGCTGACACTTTTGCCTTTACTTTTTTTATATTTTAAGTATTAGAGGAGAAATTTCTGTGGTCTCCAGAATCTTAACACAGCATGTAGGGGAAACCCTGTCAGGAAAGTATGCACTACCAATAACCTAATGGCTCCCAGGACAAAATGAAAGTGATCTCCAGGTGCTTTACATCAGGGCAGTCAAACCCATGACCAGTAGAAACCTATGTGCTCGTGCAGGAAATGGGTTCTGGGGTAGTTTATATTGAGCCAATACTGCCTACCAATTTCCCTGCACAATCCATAACTCAAGGCTTTGCCACAAGTGCAAGATGAGCAAGCTGCTGTTAAAAGGCCCAAGTGGCTCTTGGGGTGAGAGGGGGTGATTGTTTTTCTTCAAGTTACAGACCTGAAGCAGACACATTGGTTGTGCACTGCATATTTGTAGGCATTGCTATGGATTAGCTACCCAGTTTGCACATTGTATAATAATATGGAGTGGGAAAAACCTACCTCAAAACTCCGTTTATGCTACCAGAATAAAGTTACTCCTTTTTGTCCTTCAGCACACACTCTCATTCATTACAACCTCCTGTGGTATAATTGTGCTTGGGGAGTAGGTTTCTGCTAATCATCCAGTTCATAGAAAATAACTCTGTCTGCTCACTCCATAGCAAGTGCTAAACAGTTTGGAGTACACTGAAGTAAAGGTGCATACAAATACCATGTAGGAAGTGCCTTGTTAAGAAGTATCATTGTAACCATAATGAAACAGGCAATAAAAAGTAACAGTTATTTGGAAAAACAGATCCTTGCTTCTAAACATTGTGTTTACTTTCTTAATTACACGAGCTTAGTGAGAGATACATGTGTTCTGACTGGTCAGTTAAGTGTTTGAACCGCCTGCCTGATCCTCTGGGACAGCTAGCCAGACAACCAGATATGGTGTGGAAATAGGAGAGCAAAAAAAGCTAAATCCAAGATCTATAGCACAGTCAAGCAGGCAGTTGCACTTCCTTTTCTCGGGCATATCTGGATATCCAGACCTTTGCACATTGAGTGCTGTGATCACACTAATTCTGTCATATGGTGATATAGAAGCAACTGAAGTGTAACATATTTTTCTGGCTAAGATTTATCTCCTACATAGCAGTCAAATTTATTAACTACTCAACACTGAATTCCATAAACATGCAGACATCAGATAGCTAATCAAAATCCATATAGAACTAAACCTTGAGATTCATTACAGAATAAATGTGAATCCATATTTCTGGTACACTTTTAGCTTCTTTATTTTATTCCCCAAGCCAAGGATTTTCTTTCAGAACTATTAGTCCTTTGCACCCAAGACCACCATCAAGTGGTTCCATCAAGTGTCATTTCCAGAGGAAAACCTCATAAAGTTGAGAAAAGTAAAAGGCATGTAACGGACACAAGAACTGTGGCTTCTTATTTAATATTGATCTTTTACCAAGTCATAGCAAATACTGAGTCTTTACAGAGTAACAGACCAGTGAATAGGAAATTGGTGTCAAGGATGCTTATCATAGCATAATGAAAGTTTACTCCAGCCTCAGATATAATCATCCTGGAATACATGTGGTAACAAGGAATAACCATTGCCTACCAGCCTAGAATTAGTTTCCACTTTTCAAAAACAATTTTTTTTTTTTTTTTTCATAATTGGTTTGACTGAGAAGCCATTAAAACAAATTCCTTAATTCCTGCTCACATCTTTCCTGGTACAATTTCACCTTTTATAACCAAGAACTAAAATGTTGCTCTTACTAGATACTCAAAATCTCACCTAGTAATTCTTCCCATAAAAGTACTTAGAATTAGATATTCTCTCAAGTTATTCAAATGAAATCTGCAATTTCAGAATCAAAGATAGGTGCAAATTGCACACAGCTGAAAACACAAAAAAATGGTTTTGTTTATTCCCATCCCCACCTTATTTTTGAAGAAGTCATGCAAAACTCAGATTAAAATTTCATATTGAACATCTTGTCATTTAAGATATTACAAAGAGGACAATCAAATTCCATAACCTAACCTCTCCAAAACAAATTAATAGAATTTAATCTGTTCCAGGTCATTGAGTTACCTTACTTTTTCACTGTGCAAAAACTCGGCTAAAGATCAACCTCTGTGAAACAGCTTTGTCTTATTGGTCATCAGACTGAATTTATGTGCAGAGGTGTGTGTATTTTTTTAATTCATTATTTATTTATTAAGTGATCTGAAAAGTTTGTTTGACAGAAAAGTTAAGGTTTTATTTCAGTTGGAAGTTCAGGTAATTTTGTGGATTAACATGTTCTTAAAGATCTACTCATCAGTCAGCTTCCACAGAATTATAAAATTTGATGAAAAGTAGCTCCCAAATTCAGAGTAAAATAAAGATATTTGAAATACAATACTTTTTTAAAAAATAAATCGAGAATCTACATTATTTCAAGTTTTTCATTTTGGAGACACTTCAACCCAGATAACATAATTGTGAGATATACCGCTTTACAGGGTAAGGAGTAAAATACCAGAATTTAAGATAAAATCAAAAAGATGTCCTGTGTCTGATTGTTGTATAATACCCAAAGATCCTATGTTAAACTATTTTAGATAATTTACTTTCTTTCAGACTCTTGGCTTCCTGATATATGGTGAAACCTTGATCTCATGCTCTTATCTGTTTCATTTTTTTGTCATCATGTTTTTTCTAAACTATTTCCTACTATACTACTGCATAGTGATTAAGTTTTTGAAGGGTTCTGAAGCATAATGCACTGCTGACAGCAGCTTGCTGCAATATCAGGGAAGTTGGGAAGGAATTCTTATTGAGTTTATGTCGGTATGTCTATGAGAAATGGGAGTGTTTTAGCTTTGGTCTAGTAGTTCAGATCCAGTTCACACTAACAACCACCTACAGCCCTTAGTATCAGATGACTTCTTGCATAGTGTAAAAATCCACTTTGTAGTAGTGAGGCCTGGAGAAGCGAGACAGGGCCGAGTCATTTGGTGGTAATATTGTGGATTAAAAAAGTCAAATAATTAGCTAGTGTAAGTGTACTTAAACCCTTCATTTTTACCAGTAGTCTCTTATGGCAATCCAAGCAGTTTACTTTTGAGACTACTTGTGACCTTTATATTGAAATTTTAATCCTTATTTAGTCAGACTAACCAAAGTGTAACTCCAGGCACACTGGTATGTAGACACCATTTTGGTTGCTCCCAACCAGTTTCTAATGAGAACAGAACTTGTGTAATTATTTCTACTCATAGGGAATTGTTAATAGACAATTTTTTGCTGTAAACTTGTAACATTTCTACCAGATATTACTCCTCTAGATCTATAATAAAGTGTGACTCTTTTGGGAAGACATTCATTCTTGATTTAAAATTAACAACATTGAAGGTTGGCACACACTTCCTAGGGACTGAATGGAACTGCGCCAATTTACAAGCAGGTGAAGAGATCTGGCTTTTAGAATATAATGTACCTTATCCAGTAAAGAAACATGAGTAGCCTACACATGAATGACTGCTCTGTTAACACTGAATACTCCTTTAGACTCTGATCTTGTGAGGTTTTTCACTTTTACTACAAGGGGTCTTTCTAATTGTAACAGATGCCAAGTCCCAGTGAAGTGAAAGTGGATAGTATCCTTTCTGTTAAGGAAGTATATTTCAACTTTTTCAAGACATGCTTGTGCAAATGGCTCCTTTTAGCTAAATATCTATAGAAACAATACATAAATACAGAAAATATGCTAAAGGTTCCATCATGTATACTGAGCATTACAATTGCAAATGATTACAACAAAATGTCATCTGCCTGACTAGAGACTTTATCTGGGTTTGTTTAGAAAATTATAACTTTTGACAATAAATATATGAATTTTTTTTTTTTTTTCAGTTCAGACAGAGAAGAAATTTGGCAAAATTCTTCAAGTTCTAAGACTAATATAATTGCCAGAACATTTTATTTTTCTTATTAAAAAAAACCCCCAAAACCCAAACCACATACAAGATACCTGTATTTCCCCAGCTTATTTTACTCTTATAGTCCTGGTCATGTTGTAAGACATAAGTTTGTATGTGATCATTTAATTACTCTGTGCATATTGTCACATAGATTTTTTTAATACAGAATTGGAAATATTAAATGTTAGAAATTAAGACATTTTATTTTCTGGCAGAGAAGCTAAAGCTATTAATCCTCACGTGAAATGTTATTTTTTGAAAGTTTTTTATCTTGATTATTAACTACATGAAGTTTTTGAAGAATCATGCCTTGCTATGGCAAAGCTATTGTTGATATGAATGGAAATATTACCTATTGATAATAAAAGAATTTGGACCACTATTTGCAACATACTCAAAAGTCACCATAGGTCCGTCATGAAAATCGTTCTCATGTCGTCTTCTTCCAGTAGTTGAATAGCTGCTATTCACACTAGTGGAATAATGTATGAGTCTTAAGTAGTCTTGAAGGTTAAACCAAAGGTCATAAACTTATAATATACATTTCACTGAGCTTTCTGGATGTACAGTAAACTTTATAAAATACTGCCTACAGTCCTGCTTATTACCTTTATAAATTTAGCTGTGTTCTAATAAAGTAATTTGTATTGAAATTACGGTTACATTTTGGTTCACTTATATAACTTTAAAGTCACATGCTAAAAGTCTTCCATGTTTTTGGAACAAATTCAAAACTCACATGGTTTTGGTTTAGTTTTTGCTGCCTTTTTTTTTTTTTTTTACATTTTCCACAAGATGTTTATAGTCTACAATGAACACTATGAACAACAAAAAATCTGGTTTGTTTTTGTCATTCAGAAAATCTTAACATCTTATAGGAGCATGGAGGTGAAAATTTTTTTTTACTGTATCAGGCACTCAATAATCCCATTTTATAATTATATTGATGTATTTGTTTAAATTTTAAAATCAGAAATGTTAATTATGAACCCATTTAAAAGAAGTAAAATGTAATTATTTCTTATCATCTTATAAATAAAGATACTTTTAAGCTAAATATCTTATTAATTTAAAAGCCATTACAAGTATGATTATGGCAACTATTAAGATTACTCATGGAAAATACGTTATATAAATCTGTAACTAAAAACTAATGTTCATTAAAACTATGCAACTTGGAAAAGAAAGGGTCTAACTTAAACACATTTTTATGTACACCTGAAAATGCCAGTTTTATTGTTTGTTCTTGAAGTGGAAGTATTGAGAACACAGAGTAGGGAAAGAGTGGAAGAAAGCAATGAAGGAAAAAATGTCTACTATATTCTGCTGGAATTGAGAAACAAGTATCATATTAAGGTCTACTATTTAGCTAACTCTGTATTAAGGATTCGTAACAGCTTTAACTCAGCTGTTAACAGCTGTACAATAACGAAAACAGAGAGTCATTAAAAAAAATTTTTCAATTAAAAAAGAGACAATTTTTATTTCCCAGTCCATCTGTTTGTCAGAGAAAGAATGTTCCACGTTGCTCTTACTCTCCAATCTTACCTAGGCTACTTTTAAATATTGTAAATGATAGAACTTTAACAACTTCTATTGCTCATTATTTCACAGATCAAAAGGCAAATCATCTCATCTTCCTGTATGTAATATACCTTTACCACTCTTTGATTATGGTCATATATTTAAAATACATAATGGCATGAATTGTTGAAAAATCAATTTAGTATATGAGCAACTGTATGGGAAAGTAATTTTGTGAACCTCAGTGCTCTGTCTGTAAAGAAAGCATACTAGTCAAGAACAGAATCTGGTTTTAAAAGACAAGTTAGAAACAGTAAATAACTTTTATTAATATAGATTTTAAAAGTATTCCCTAGCAGTTTTACTCTTGATCCCATGAAAACTGTCACACAGTGGTAATAGATTTTCTACTGACCTCTCCTTCTTTTCATCATTTTTATTTGAGATCAAAGTAATGGGGGAAGGGGAAGAGACATCTAATCAGGTGTTTGTTTTAAAACATCTTTACCTGAAGAGAAAAAAACCCTACAAATCAAAAATTCTGCAAAACTTATTTAGATATCTAATGATATGGATTTAAGAATATGACATCAACATAATATTTTAAAAGTATTTTCAAAAATCCAGTCAAACCAGAATAGGAGCAATAGGTCATTGAAACTTTCCCATAATACTGAAAATCATGTCGCTCTATGATAAGCCTTGCTTCAGCTTTGTTGTTTTAAAGCGTCATATCCCACAAATCAGACAGTTTTATGTGAATGATTTGGCAAAGGCGGTTCATGGTTATGATAGAAAATTGATTTCTTTCATCTGTGCTTGTGTATGTTTGGCATTGTTTTCTCCAAATAATTAAGAAACTGGACATTTTTTCTACAGTGATCTACAGGACTGCTGTTTTTTTATCAGGCACTTGTCAGCTCTGAATTGTGAAGTCATGGGAAAAATGATATATTTTTTATGGGTTAGGATATTCAGTGATAATCATGTAAATCTTAGGAGACATAAATGTCTGTCTCTGAATTCTTAAATGCTGAATGTCTCATAATCATAAGAGAAATACATATTTCTAATGCTTACTGGGAAAAGATCTTTCTCCCAACTCTTCATCAAAATCTTAACATAAACAAAAGAGGCACATAAACAGTCATAACTTTTCTACTGATTGTTTAAACACAGTATAATTCTTATATTAACTGTAATTTTAAGGCATACGGATATCATGTAAAACAATTTAAAAAACTGAAAATGCCATCTCTAGCATAGTTTATCTGCTTCTCTTCCTATACTACTGCCTTCTCTGTCATAATCCAAATTCCACATCTGTGTAAGTGGATCCTTCTCATAGTTCATTAAGGCTAAATCACCTCCTTTTTATGAACAAAAATTGCTATTTGTTGATAACAATGCAAGTGAGCTAATCAGAGATATCAAGACACTGCAGCCTGGGCTGCAGTGATCATGTACTGGTGTTGTTTTCAGTCTTGAGGGTAATGGGACAGGCAAAGAGCAAAGTTAAGACCCTGAATTTTGGGAAAGGAAAATTCTAGCTGTTCAAAGAGTTATTCAACAGGACCCCCTGGGAAAATGCCCTCAGGGACAAGAGAGCAGAACAGAGCTAGTAGATCTTTAAAGATGCTTTCATAGAATCATAGAATGGTTTGGATTGGAAGAGTCCTTAAAGATCATCTAGTTCCAACCTCCCTGTCATGGGCAGGGACACCTTCCACTAGATCAGGTTGCTTAAAGCCCCATCCAACCTGACCTTGAACACTTCCAGAGACAGGGCATCCAAAACCTCTCTGGACAACTTGTTCCAGTGCCTGACCACCTCCCATTAAAGAATTTCTCCCTTACACCTTATCTAAATCTACCCTTTTTCAATTTAAAACTGTTACCCCTCATCCTATCACTACATTTTGTGACAAAGAGTCCCCCCTTATCTTTCCTGTAGGCCCCCTTTAAGTGCTGGAAAGCCACTATAACATCTTCCCAGAGCCTTCTCCAGGCTGAACAACTCCAACTCTCTCAGTCTGTCCTCATAAGGGAGGTGCTCCAGCCCTCCTCTGGACCTGCTTGAGCAGGTCCATGTCCTCCTTATGTTGGAGGCCCCAGAGCTGGACACAGGGCTCCAGGTGCAGTCTCACAAGAGTGGAGTTGAGGGTCAGAATCATCTCCCTCAACCTGTTGGCCACACTTCTCTTGATGCAGTCCAGGATATGGTTGCCTTTCTGGACTGCAAGAGCACATTGGTGGCTCATAGTCAGTTTTCAATCCAGTACTACTCCCAAGTCATTCTCTGTAAGGATAATCTCAATCCACTCATCACCCAGCCTGGTTTTGTGTTTAGGATTGTCCCGGCTCATGTGAAGGGCCTTGCACTTGGCCTTGTTGAACCTCATGAATTTCACATGGGCCCACCTCTCAAGACTGTCAAGGTCCTCTGAATGGCATCCTTTCCCTACAGCATGTCAACCGAACCACAGAGCTTGTTGTCATTGACAAATTTTATGAGGGTGCACTCAGTTCCACTAGCCATGTGTATTGGGTTTGTGTGTGTCAGGATTTTGGTAGTGGGGAAGTGAGACTACAGAGGTGGCTCCTGTGAGAAGATTCTTGAAAGTCCCTTGACTCCAAGTCAGTTACACCTCTGGCCAAGACCAAGCCAATTAACAATGATAGCTGCCCCTCTGTGGGGGACAGGGGAACCTGCAGAGGAGGAGGAGTGAGGAAAATACCTATGCAAACACCGAGGTCAGTGGAGGAAAAGAGGAGGAGGGGAGGTTCACTGGAGCAGAGACTCCCCTGTATCCCGTGATGAGAGGCCAAGGCTGTCCTCCTGCCACCCACAGAGGTACCTGGTGGAGCAGATGCCCACCTACAGCCTGTGGAGGACCCCATGCTGGAGCAGGTGGCTGCACCAGAGGAGGACCTTGACTCTGAGGGAAGCCCCCGCTGCTGTAGTTCGGTGCTGGGAAGACTAAAGGGAGGGGCAGGGGATAAAATTTTTTAGATGTGGTTGTATTTCTCACTATCTTACTCTGATTGCTAAATTAATGGTGATGGTGTTCAAATTAAATTGATGTTCTTTTTTTACCAAATCGAGTCTGTCCTTTGTCTGTCACCATAGTTGGTGAGTCACCCCTTCCTTTCCTTGTCTCAACCCCTGAGCCTTTTGTTATATTTTCTCATCCTCATCCCACTGTGGAGGAGGACTGAGTGAGCGGCTGCGTGGTGCTCAGTTTGACATGACATTGGCTTCTCTATATATCTAATGAATGCAAATAGTACTCAATAGTATTTGGCATTTATGAAAATAGCATATTACCACACAGAAATTGTTCAACAATTCCTATAAAATAATAAGAAAAATCTTCTACTAATGGGTCAACAGATAAGTCACCCAAATGCTACAAAACATTCATTGGTAAGCAGAAAAGTAATAAAAAAAAAAAGTGAAAATTTTGCAATTATTTCTTCTGGACATACATTAAAACTGAATTATAAATGCACCCTGGAGCCAGCCTGCAGTCAACCTTCCCTTTTGTTTGTGCTATGATTCTAATTTTTTCTATAAAGAACCATGGTCTAAATAAAATATGACATATTACAGAAAATGTCAAATATGTACATATCCAGAAAGTTATGTTCTGTAGAAAATATATATACATTCAAAAATATAAATGGAATACCCCACTGCAAAAATTCTTGATGAGTGTTAGAAAATCAAGATCCCCACTTTAAGTCCTTTGAAGCCATCATGTAGTCCAGTACTGGCTGAATGAAGCCAAAGTTCCCAAGGAGAGGTTTAAAAAAAAAACCAAAACCAAAATGTTCTACCTACTTCTCACATCATCTCACAACAGCATCCTCTCTAACCCTTGTTTAATATAATACAGTTTTAAAAGCAGTGGGTGATCTTAGACCGTAAGAAATAGCAAATGGAGATTAAAAGCAAAAGAGTAGAATAGTGAGAAAGACAACCACAAGTTAAAAAAACATCTTCTCCCCCCACCCCTCCTTTCTTCCTGGGCTCAGCTTTACTCCTGATTTCTCTACCTCCTCCCCCACAGTGGCACAGAGAGGCAAGGGATGGGGTTTGTGGTCAGTTCATCACCTGTCATTTCTGTTACTCTGCTCCTCTCCTCAGGGGGAAGACTCCTCACACTCTTCCCCTGTTAGAGCATGGGGTCCCTCCCACAGGAGACAGTTCTCCACGATCTTCCTCTGACATGAGTCCTTCTCATGGACTCCAGGTCTTCATGATCTGCTCCAGTGTAGGTCCCTTCCACAGGGGGAAAGACATGAACCTGTTGGAGTGAGTCAAGAGCAGGGACACAAAAATGATCAGAGGGTTGCAACACTCTCCTATGAGGAAAGTCTGAGAGAGTTGGCGTTGTTCAGCCTGGAGAAGAGAAGGCTTTGGGGAGACTTTATTGCAGTCTTTCAGTACTTGAAGAAGACTTACAAGAAAGATGAGGACAGACTTTTAGTAAGGCCTGTAGTGATAGGGCAAAGGGTAATGGTTTTAAACTGAAAGAGGATAGATTCATACTAGATAGAAGGAAGAAATATTTTTATAGTGAGGATGGTTGCCCAGAGAGGTGGTAGATGCCCTATCTGTGGAAACATTTAAGGTCAGGTTGTTCAGGATGCTGAGTAACCTGAACTAGTTGAAGATGCTCTTGCTCACTGTAGGGGTGTTGGTCTAGATGATCTTTAAAGGTTCCTTTCAATCAAAACCATTATATGATTCCATAATTAGATTCTATGACAAATTGTATTCCAAGAATTGGAAGTCACAGCTCAAGCTCACTGTGAGAAGGACGTGTACAAAATGCTCTGGTTCTTTTTTGCTTGTTTGTTTTGGTTTGGTTTTTTTGGTTTTGTTTGTTTGTTTGTTTGTTTGTTTGGGGTTTTTTTAAGTCAACCCTCCATCTTTGTACTATGTCTCTGTTTTGCTGATTAAGGATACCAATTAAACTCGGACACCAGAGTGAAAAGAGTAGGCGTATTTTACTGGTGATAACCAAATAATGTAACAGTGTAATACAGAAAACGTGCAGTAAGAAAAGGCAGAATAGTGCACTTAAAGCAACAAACAGGAAAATACAGGGTAATGCATCAAATCATTGCTACACGAGAGAGAGAATAGTGATTAAGAAAGATACATCACCACTTGTATATATTATCATCATCCAGATCCACAAACGCTGGGGAGCCCCAGTTACAGCGAGGATTTGGAGAGCCTGTCCTGGCAAGTGGGAAATCCTACGCGGTACATCCACCCATAGGTGAGATATCCAAAGTCACTGCAAATGGGCCCAGCCTTATATACCAGAGATAGAAAAGCAAGAATAGCTGGCACCTTTGTTTTGAGCGGAAAATATCTGATTTCATTCTCCTGTTGGATTCCACCCAAAGCTTGGCCAGCGCTCAGGGTGGGGAACCAAGGGAGTTTCTAACAAGGCCAAATACTTGGGTTCTCAGCCTTGAACAAGGCTAAACAAGGGAAGTTGGATACATTCTCTCCTTACTACTGATTATATTTTGTCTAAGCTGCATCTTTCACTAGCGAGTTTACATATTTTATTAATGATTACATACTAAGTTAGCAGCTTCATCTTGGGGCCTGTTGTTCAGGCTTCAGTATTTCAATGCTTTAGCACTTTTTACATCAGCATAAGTGGGCTGTTATAACTTAGTACAATGCCTACTAGCACAATGGTTATCTGTTATAAAATATACAGGATTCATCTATAGGTCAAATCTGGCTTGGGCCTGTTGTCCAAGCCTTAGCACTTCATTCAGTCCTTTGACCTATAAGTGAATCATGGCTCTCAAACCATTTCTATGGTTAGTGACATTAGTTCTCCTTCATCAGTTGATGATGTCTCGTCAGGCATGTCCCGATCCAATATCGGGGAGGGTTCTTAAATGATCCTAGGAGTGAACTTAAGACACAAACGAGGTTAGATGCCCTACAACCTTGTAAGCTCTATTTCACATAACAATCAATAATAGCGATAGGACAGAGAGAAGAAGAAAAAGTCAGAATACCTAAGCAAGCAACGGAGGAGATGCAGCAAGATCAGTTACCGCCACCACGAATCCAATGACATCCTGTTGACTCGGTCTCGGTGCAGGTGATAAGGTTGCTCCAAGCTCCACCGAGAGAGAGATGATGTCAAAATCCCAGCTATGAGCTCTGAGAGAGGAGTACTCAGTCCTTTTATTGTCCCAGTCCCCACAATTCCTCCAAAGAGTCTGCCCATTTCCACGCAGTTCATTGTCATACATGCCGCCCCGTGTTCTTCCATGTTCACATGCCCAGGTGTTCACGGTGGTCTTCACTTGGCTCTCATGCAAGCACAGCTTGGCAGGCACTGCCAAGGATGTTGTTGTTCTAGCTTCAGGCAGATATGGTGGTTTCTTCAGGGACAGTTCATCTCCTTCAGAGTGTACTCCTCCGTGGTGACAGGATGTTGAGGACAGGTAGTGGTAGTGGTGCAGCAGCAATGTCAAGACAAACACAATCTAACACAGTCTTTTACACCATCCCATAGCTTGACATTGCTGTCCTCGTAGTGGCATGAAGGGTAGATATATAAAGAGAGAGAAAGGATAGAAATAGCACGCAACATGATAACTAATAACATTTCTAACGGATATATAAATTTTCTGTTAATAAACATGTAACTAATAATATCTTTAACGAATATGAATATCTTCAGTTAACAAGCATATATCTAACAACATCTCTAACAAATATGACATGCTCAATTTAACTAACTCTACAAAACCAAAACATTTTATAAGGCTATATAGTAAATTGGAATCACCACTAACATGTGATCCATTATTTTTCTGCGGTTCTGGCAATGTACCACTGAGTGTTGGTGGCCCTGGCAGTCCATGCGGTCTGCTGCCCTGGTTTGCCGAAGTTGGGGTCAGCATATGCAGCGAGAAAATTGGTTTCCACGCCCCCTTGTCCTAAAGTGCATGTGTCATCTGGGCCTAGAAACTTCTATCCCAGATTTAAACAAAGGTAAATGAATAATAACACTACAAATAACAAATAAAACAATATTAACACTAACAATGGTTAACAACATTCTAACCAAACATGTAATAAAGGTAACAGTAACAACAACCGTGTCAATTAATAATATTTTACCTAAACATATTTAACCAAAATGTGTCTGCAGCTGGGCCTAAGGATGTGCTCCCGGTCCTTGGGAATTGGGGAAGGTGGTTGTCTACATGAATAAGTACAATTACAAGACAGTTTACATGGACACTGACAAGATGAACACATACATACCATAAGAGAAAATGTAGCAAGAGCTAACAGAGCAACCTCCACAAAATTAAGTATCAGAAGGGGATAAATCCTGGTTGTTGTTGTTAGTTGTGGAGCTGAAGATGGTGGTCTGGCTCTCTGGAGCTGGGGTCTGCCTGCGCAGCAGGAAAATGTATTCCCACTCTCCAGCCCAGAGCGCATGTATAGTTTAGGCCTTGGTATTTCCATCTCACCTTCGTGGGCTCAGTAATGACCTTTTAAAGCCCGGGCCCCGTTAACAAAGGGACCTTTCCCTGATTTGGTGTCTATTGTTTGCTCATAATACTGGCAACAGGATGACCTAAAACCACAAATTTGTTTTCCTCCCATTCTTGGTTAACACTTAGGAAGCTGGAGCTTCCCCTGGAACCAAGGGAGAGGAGAACGGTCACCCAAAACAATTTTGCAATGATAGACAATACATCCTAAAAACATTGATAAGACAACATCAACACTATACAAAAATTTAAATTCACATAAGGATCCCCTGTCGTGACTCAGGATATCTGTCTCCGGGGGGTTTTACCTGCAAGAAAAAGGAAAGAAAAGCTTCTCGGTTCATTTTGAGAACCGGAAGTGGGTTATAATTAGAAAGATGGAATAATCTACCTTGTATTAATTTTGTGCTCCTTTCCATGAGCATCTTTGGCTTTCCAGGTGTATTTGTTTATTGGGGTATCCAATACCAATGATACTGCTCCCACCGTGGGGAGTTCGAGTAAGACAGGTTGTCCTGACAAAGGAGATGGATTTCTGGAGTGATCAAGGCCATGTGGGGCTGGCATGATTGTTGGAGCCTTTGGACAGAATGCTGTGATCTTTGGGCATCCATTTACTGACACATTTAGCTCTACTTCTCCTTTCTGCAGAGGACATAAATCTAAAGCTTTTTGAATGGTTTCTTTAGCTAATTCAAAAACAGCTTGCTGTTCATTTCCCCATTCAAATTCATATTTTTTCCTAGTCACCTTATACCAAGGGGTTAAATTTTTTCCCAAATGGGGAATATGTTGCCTCCAGAAGCCGAATAGCCCAATAAATCTTTGAGCTTCTTTTTGTTTTACGGTACAGCAAATCTAAAACATTTTGTCAGGCTTTAGGCAGTATTTCTCAATGCCCACAACGCCACTGAATTCCTAGAAACTTCACCATCTGAGATTGTCCTTGGATTTTTGCAGGGTTAATTTCCCAACCCTTCTGTTTCGTGTGATCTACCACTAATTCAAGAACGTGTTGTACCTCCTTATCATCATTTCTTTGAATCAAAATACCATCTATATACTGACTTAATTGTGTGTGAGGAGGCAGCTGTATTTCATCTAAATGTTCAGCTACAATTCTATGACAGATAGTGGGGCTGTGCAACTATTCTTGTGGTAATCTAGTGAAAGTGTATTGCTAGCCCTGCCATGTGAAGGTAAATTGATCCCAATGCTCTTCTGCAATCGGGATGGTAAAAAATGCATTAGCCAAATCTACTACAATGTACACAGTTCCTGGATGTTTCTGAACTTCTTCTATTAAAGTGACAGTGTCTGGCACAGCTGCTGCAAGCGGTGGAGTATGTTTGTTTAGTTCTCTAAAATCCACTGTCATTCTTCAGGATCCATCACTTTTCCTGACAGGCCATATCGGATTGTCCCACACTGTCGTGGTTGGCTTTAAAGCTCATACATCTAATAAATTTCTAATTGTCTGTGATATCTCTTCATGTCCTCCCAGAATTCTATACTGCTTCATTATGACTAACTTAGTTGCAGCTGGGATCTGCACAGGAGGCATTTTTACTTTACCGATGGTAACAGGTCTGGCACTAATACAGGATTTAACTCCAAATTGATATTGACCATCAGAAGGATTTAAAGCTAGTCTTTTTAGAATCTCGATACCTTTTATATATGCAGGAACGGGGACAATCATGACTGAATATAATAATTTTGGGAGGTTTCTTATTTTCATTTCTATTTGTGTTTGTACAGCTTTAATTTATTTTCCTCCTAATCCTGTAATAATTACAAGTTGTCCTTTAAATTTCTTGTGATTCCAATATATTAAGGAGGCCTCCGCTCCAGTGTGTCAATCAGGGTATTTACAGTTTGCGGGGACTGCTTGTTCTAAAAAAAAATTTTAAGCTCCACATGGGGTCGTCGGTTCTTCTGCACCCACTGCCCTGGAGCTTGGCCATTAATTCATTTGTACTGATCATAATATTGATTCACTTCCTTTGCCTCGTGCAAAGGGTACAAGTAAGAAAACGGTGCCTAATCGTCTTTCACACCCAGAAGCAGTGATCCGCTTACAGGGGCGGGGGTGGGGGTGGGGGCGGTTCTTCCATGGGCAGATGCAGGGTCCTGTTGAGGTTCAAGAAGGGGTGACGTAGGCTGAGTTGTCCCTGGATTCTTAGTTTTAGAACTGTGCACTCTCTTGCTAGGTTTATTCAGTCCTCTCTGTGTATATATGTTGTTCAGGCTTCAGTATTTCAATGCTTTAGCACTTTTTACATCAGCATAAGTGGGCTGTTATAACTTAGTACAATGCCTACTAGCACAATGGTTATCTGTTATAAAATATACAGGATTCATCTATAGGTCAAATCTGGCTTGGGCCTGTTGTCCAAGCCTTAGCACTTCATTCAGTCCTTTGACCTATAAGTGAATCATGGCTCTCAAACCATTTCTATGGTTAGTGACATTAGTTCTCCTTCATCAGTTGATGATGTCTCGTCAGGCATGTCCCGATCCAATATCGGGGAGGGTTCTTAAATGATCCTAGGAGTGAACTTAAGACACAAACGAGGTTAGATGCCCTACAACCTTGTAAGCTCTATTTCACATAACAATCAATAATAGCGATAGGACAGAGAGAAGAAGAAAAAGTCAGAATACCTAAGCAAGCAACGGAGGAGATGCAGCAAGATCAGTTACCGCCACCACGAATCCAATGACATCCTGTTGACTCGGTCTCGGTGCAGGTGATAAGGTTGCTCCAAGCTCCACCGAGAGAGAGATGATGTCAAAATCCCAGCTATGAGCTCTGAGAGAGGAGTACTCAGTCCTTTTATTGTCCCAGTCCCCACAATTCCTCCAAAGAGTCTGCCCATTTCCACGCAGTTCATTGTCATACATGCCGCCCCGTGTTCTTCCATGTTCACATGCCCAGGTGTTCACGGTGGTCTTCACTTGGCTCTCATGCAAGCACAGCTTGGCAGGCACTGCCAAGGATGTTGTTGTTCTAGCTTCAGGCAGATATGGTGGTTTCTTCAGGGACAGTTCATCTCCTTCAGAGTGTACTCCTCCGTGGTGACAGGATGTTGAGGACAGGTAGTGGTAGTGGTGCAGCAGCAATGTCAAGACAAACACAATCTAACACAGTCTTTTACACCATCCCATAGCTTGACATTGCTGTCCTCGTAGTGGCATGAAGGGTAGATATATAAAGAGAGAGAAAGGATAGAAATAGCACGCAACATGATAACTAATAACATTTCTAACGGATATATAAATTTTCTGTTAATAAACATGTAACTAATAATATCTTTAACGAATATGAATATCTTCAGTTAACAAGCATATATCTAACAACATCTCTAACAAATATGACATGCTCAATTTAACTAACTCTACAAAACCAAAACATTTTATAAGGCTATATAGTAAATTGGAATCACCACTAACATGTGATCCATTATTTTTCTGCGGTTCTGGCAATGTACCACTGAGTGTTGGTGGCCCTGGCAGTCCATGCGGTCTGCTGCCCTGGTTTGCCGAAGTTGGGGTCAGCATATGCAGCGAGAAAATTGGTTTCCACGCCCCCTTGTCCTAAAGTGCATGTGTCATCTGGGCCTAGAAACTTCTATCCCAGATTTAAACAAAGGTAAATGAATAATAACACTACAAATAACAAATAAAACAATATTAACACTAACAATGGTTAACAACATTCTAACCAAACATGTAATAAAGGTAACAGTAACAACAACCGTGTCAATTAATAATATTTTACCTAAACATATTTAACCAAAATGTGTCTGCAGCTGGGCCTAAGGATGTGCTCCCGGTCCTTGGGAATTGGGGAAGGTGGTTGTCTACATGAATAAGTACAATTACAAGACAGTTTACATGGACACTGACAAGATGAACACATACATACCATAAGAGAAAATGTAGCAAGAGCTAACAGAGCAACCTCCACAAAATTAAGTATCAGAAGGGGATAAATCCTGGTTGTTGTTGTTAGTTGTGGAGCTGAAGATGGTGGTCTGGCTCTCTGGAGCTGGGGTCTGCCTGCGCAGCAGGAAAATGTATTCCCACTCTCCAGCCCAGAGCGCATGTATAGTTTAGGCCTTGGTATTTCCATCTCACCTTCGTGGGCTCAGTAATGACCTTTTAAAGCCCGGGCCCCGTTAACAAAGGGACCTTTCCCTGATTTGGTGTCTATTGTTTGCTCATAATACTGGCAACAGGATGACCTAAAACCACAAATTTGTTTTCCTCCCATTCTTGGTTAACACTTAGGAAGCTGGAGCTTCCCCTGGAACCAAGGGAGAGGAGAACGGTCACCCAAAACAATTTTGCAATGATAGACAATACATCCTAAAAACATTGATAAGACAACATCAACACTATACAAAAATTTAAATTCACATAAGGATCCCCTGTCGTGACTCAGGATATCTGTCTCCGGGGGGTTTTACCTGCAAGAAAAAGGAAAGAAAAGCTTCTCGGTTCATTTTGAGAACCGGAAGTGGGTTATAATTAGAAAGATGGAATAATCTACCTTGTATTAATTTTGTGCTCCTTTCCATGAGCATCTTTGGCTTTCCAGGTGTATTTGTTTATTGGGGTATCCAATACCAATGATACTGCTCCCACCGTGGGGAGTTCGAGTAAGACAGGTTGTCCTGACAAAGGAGATGGATTTCTGGAGTGATCAAGGCCATGTGGGGCTGGCATGATTGTTGGAGCCTTTGGACAGAATGCTGTGATCTTTGGGCATCCATTTACTGACACATTTAGCTCTACTTCTCCTTTCTGCAGAGGACATAAATCTAAAGCTTTTTGAATGGTTTCTTTAGCTAATTCAAAAACAGCTTGCTGTTCATTTCCCCATTCAAATTCATATTTTTTCCTAGTCACCTTATACCAAGGGGTTAAATTTTTTCCCAAATGGGGAATATGTTGCCTCCAGAAGCCGAATAGCCCAATAAATCTTTGAGCTTCTTTTTGTTTTACGGTACAGCAAATCTAAAACATTTTGTCAGGCTTTAGGCAGTATTTCTCAATGCCCACAACGCCACTGAATTCCTAGAAACTTCACCATCTGAGATTGTCCTTGGATTTTTGCAGGGTTAATTTCCCAACCCTTCTGTTTCGTGTGATCTACCACTAATTCAAGAACGTGTTGTACCTCCTTATCATCATTTCTTTGAATCAAAATACCATCTATATACTGACTTAATTGTGTGTGAGGAGGCAGCTGTATTTCATCTAAATGTTCAGCTACAATTCTATGACAGATAGTGGGGCTGTGCAACTATTCTTGTGGTAATCTAGTGAAAGTGTATTGCTAGCCCTGCCATGTGAAGGTAAATTGATCCCAATGCTCTTCTGCAATCGGGATGGTAAAAAATGCATTAGCCAAATCTACTACAATGTACACAGTTCCTGGATGTTTCTGAACTTCTTCTATTAAAGTGACAGTGTCTGGCACAGCTGCTGCAAGCGGTGGAGTATGTTTGTTTAGTTCTCTAAAATCCACTGTCATTCTTCAGGATCCATCACTTTTCCTGACAGGCCATATCGGATTGTCCCACACTGTCGTGGTTGGCTTTAAAGCTCATACATCTAATAAATTTCTAATTGTCTGTGATATCTCTTCATGTCCTCCCAGAATTCTATACTGCTTCATTATGACTAACTTAGTTGCAGCTGGGATCTGCACAGGAGGCATTTTTACTTTACCGATGGTAACAGGTCTGGCACTAATACAGGATTTAACTCCAAATTGATATTGACCATCAGAAGGATTTAAAGCTAGTCTTTTTAGAATCTCGATACCTTTTATATATGCAGGAACGGGGACAATCATGACTGAATATAATAATTTTGGGAGGTTTCTTATTTTCATTTCTATTTGTGTTTGTACAGCTTTAATTTATTTTCCTCCTAATCCTGTAATAATTACAAGTTGTCCTTTAAATTTCTTGTGATTCCAATATATTAAGGAGGCCTCCGCTCCAGTGTGTCAATCAGGGTATTTACAGTTTGCGGGGACTGCTTGTTCTAAAAAAAAATTTTAAGCTCCACATGGGGTCGTCGGTTCTTCTGCACCCACTGCCCTGGAGCTTGGCCATTAATTCATTTGTACTGATCATAATATTGATTCACTTCCTTTGCCTCGTGCAAAGGGTACAAGTAAGAAAACGGTGCCTAATCGTCTTTCACACCCAGAAGCAGTGATCCGCTTACAGGGGCGGGGGTGGGGGTGGGGGCGGTTCTTCCATGGGCAGATGCAGGGTCCTGTTGAGGTTCAAGAAGGGGTGACGTAGGCTGAGTTGTCCCTGGATTCTTAGTTTTAGAACTGTGCACTCTCTTGCTAGGTTTATTCAGTCCTCTCTGTGTATATATGTTGTTCAGGCTTTAGTATTTCAATGGTTTAGCACTTTTTACATCAGCATAAGTGGGTTGTTATAACTTAGTACAGTACCTACTCACACAATGGTTATCCATTATAAAATATACAGGATTCATCTATAGGTCAACTCTGGTTTAGGCTTGTTGTCCAAGCGTTAGCACTTCAGTCTCAGGGTACTCCTTAAAGCAAGTTCCCATATTTTTTTAGAAAGAGGTGAATCCCATGGCTTACTGTACTCAAAAAATGGGCCTTGTAAGTTAAATCCTATATTTGTTTTATGTTCTGTCTAAATTCAATTCTGGTGTTGAGAGGAACTTACAATATAAAGAAATAACAAAACTATCATTTTTGTTTAAGCTGGAATAAAATAATGAGTATCCTGTTTTATGTGAGCCAGCATTAATAAGCACTTCATAAAGGTACACTTGTCAGACTTTCCTGGAATGTATATTAGGTAATTGAAAAAGATGAGTTAAATAAAAATAACAAGTACTCACACCTAACCTAAAATTTCCAGACATTCTGAGTTATTTATTGTCTGATTAATCTTGTATATAAACTGTATAACTGAGTAGTCTGCTAAAAGGTAATACAGGTATCTACATAATGACTATCTTAAATTTCAGTTTCAATATCCCAGAATAGAGCCATTTCAGGTTTAAGGATTCAAACTTCCTCTAAAGTTGGTTTGGAATTTACTGCATCTTTGTTAGAAACTGAACTTTCTTCAACATTTCATATTGGAATGTAAATTTTTAAGAAAGTTAACAATTTCAGTCAGAATCCTTGGGTATAGCAGAGTTTCTGACGTGACCATGTGTACTGGGTCTGGCTGAGCCGGCATTGGTTTTCCCCTATAGCAGCCCTCATGGTGCTGTGTTTGATGTTGGGAGCTGGCAGGGTGTTGATAGCACACTGGTGTTGTGGCTACTGCTGAGTAGTGCTTACACAGCACCGAGGCTCTTTCTGACATTTCCCCCCTCAGTGGGACGGGATGGGCAAGATCTTGGGAGGGGACACAACCAGGACAGCTGACCCGAACTGACCAAAGGGATATTCCAGACCATATGACGTCTGCTCAAGTATAAAGATGGGAAAAAGGAGGAAGGGGGTGGGATCACCTTTGGTCCTCCGAGGCAACCACTACGCGTATTGGAGCCCTGCTTCCTGAGAAGGCCTGACATCGCCTGCTCATGGGAAGTAGAGAATAAATTTGTTTTGTTTTTGCTTCCGTGCGTGGACCTTTGCTTCACTTTGCTTATATTAAAACTGCTTTTGTTTTACCCACAAGGGTTGTTTTTTTCCCTATCTTATTTTCGTTCCCCTCTTTGCCCTGTTGAGAAACAAAGGGGGAAGGGGGGGGAAGTGATAGAGCAACTTGGTAGGTACCTGGCATTTAGCCAAGGTCAGACCACCACACCATGTAAGAAAGAAGACCTTGACTGTAAGAAAAATGTGTAAAAGTTAAGTATTATCTTAAAGTTCTATTAAAAAAAAAAAAAAAAAAAAAAAAATGGAGAGTTCCCTAGGGTGCAGGGAACACAATTTTCCATCCTGTATTATTGCCTGTCATCTAAAGAAGACATTAACAAATTCTTACTTAGGTTATTAAACTGTGCAGGTATTCACCTAAAAATGTCTTATATCATTGCTGAAGTAATATTCTTACTGTTTTCTTACAACAGCCAAGATAATTTCCATTTTCTTCCAATAAAAGGACCATCATCTGCATAACATTTTACAGCCTCAAGAAAAATGAATTCTGGAAAAGAGTTACAAATGGGACTTGTTTTTCTGCAGTTTACATGTGGACCCATTAATATAAGATCAGCGAGCCAGGCACACATTCATATCTCTAAACCAGTATCTTGCCCAGCACACCCTAATGACACTGGATCTATTCTTTATCCATGAGTAAAGCCAATGATCTTCCTTACACATCCATGTTTTCTGAGTTTACGTTCTCAGTGGATAACAATAATCATGTGCTGCACAAAAAAGTTTGTCCATCCTTTTATTCTGAACCAGAATCCTTTACTCTAGTGTAGAATAACTGTAAGCAGAGAAACACAGTGCCAGTGTCAGACTTAAGACTTCCTATTCAAAAGCTAGTAGTTGCATTACTTTGAAAATTGATGTCTCTGTCCATTTCTGTTTCACTGTCCCTGCATGTTTTCATATAAACCATTGTTCTTGATCTCTGCATTTTACATATAGTACACCAGACATGTTTGCTTCTAACAGAAAAAAATGTTTCTGTAGAGAGAAGGAACATTTTTCTTTGCATGAGAGAGTCCCAGAGGTTTGGAGGAGTCCAAACTATTGTTTCAAAAGGTTTGTTGTTACTCCTAAACATATGTGTGTATAACTATAAATATTTTTATGCTCATGTATAAAGGTGAGGAAATTAGACATCACTGTGGCAGCAATATTTGGAAGGCCAGCATTAAGCTTTAAAACTAAACTTTACTGAACTACTACATTAACAGCATACTTGGTACTAATCGTTTTTACACACTACCAGTCATGATCATTACAGCAGCGAATTTTTAGCAATCATATTCTACATCATCTAGTGCACCACACCATATAACTGAGATCATCTGGTTTGCTGATGTGGTCATTGATGGTCTTAGATTTCAAGACTGAGGCTACCATATATTGAAAGATGCCTAAGTGGTGTTACTTTCCAAGGCTGCAGCAGGTGTCTTACCTTCTTGCTCTTCAGTTTTAATTCCTCACTTTGCTGCTGACTGTTTTCTTAGTGAAAAAAACCCACCTTTTTTTCCTGCTTCTGTGGCTATGTTTTCTCAATGACCTGTAATTAATCATCAGTGAATAGTTTATGGTCAACAGTTTTCAAAATATGCCCATATTTTCAAGGTCTTCCATTTCAATTATGTATTACAGAATCATAGAATCATAGGATAGTTTGGGTTGGAAAGTATCTTAAAGATCATGTAGTCTATGTGCAGGAACATCTTTCACTAGATTGGGTTGCTCAAAATCCTGTCCAACCTGACCTTGAAAACTTGCAATGGTGGAGCATCCACAACTTCTCTGGCAACTTGTTCCAATGTCTCACCACCCTTATCATAAAAACTTTCATCCTAAAGTCCAATCTAAATCCACCATCTTTCAATTTAAAACCGTTACCCCTTGTTCTGTCACTCCAGACCCTGGTGAAAAGCCTCTGACTATTTTATAAGCTCTCTTTATATATTGAAATGTTGCCATAAAGTCTCCTCAGAGCCTTCTCTTCTCAAAGTTGAACAACGTCAACTCTCACAGCTTTTCTTCACAAGAGAGGTGTCCACCCCTCTAATAATTTTTGTGGCCTTGTTCTGGACCTCCTCTGACAGGTCCATGTCTTTCTTGTACTTGGGACCTCAGAGCTGGATGCCGTACTCCAGATGGAGTCTCATGAGAGTGGAATAGCGGGGCAGAATTACTTCCCTGGCCATTCTTCTTTTTATGAATCCCAGGATACAATTGGCTTTCTGGGCTGCAAGTGCATGTTTCTGGCTCATGTCCAGTTTTTCATCCACTAGTATCTCTAGGTCCTTCTCTGCAGGGCTGCTCTCAGTTTGTATTGCTATTAGGTACTGCCCAATGCAGGTTCCAGGACCTTGCACTTGGCCTTGTTGAACTTCATGAGGTTTTCATGGGCTCACTCCTGAAGCCTGTAATATCAATAATATTGTTGTAATATCGTATCAATAATATCATTGTGATATAATTTCAAGCTCTCATTCATGTAATATGTTCTCATAACAAGTCAATAACCAGCCTGAGAGTGTAGGACTGGGTCCCTACACAAATTAGCTTAGGGCACAGCTAGCATTCCTGTGTCTTGTTACTAGAAATGAAAACACAAAAGTTACTGTGCCACTGGGTATAAAAATGCTTCTACAGTTATGTTACATTAATGTACTTAAGATTGGGTGCCAAAAAAGATAGTAGTAAAGCCTACTTCATAATGCTTTTACTTTTATGGGTAGAACAGATCTTTATTTTTATTTCATGAGTCATTGCTAGCTAGTACTCCTAATTCAAACATAGGTGTCCTTTTAGGATGCATAACATGTATTGTTTCAGACAGCAAGAATTGTCACAGTCCAGAGTAAGCAAATTAATGTGTTACATTTATTAACATCTTACAGCTGTATATACAGTCTGTATAACAGGATCTGTGTATTTTTGATATAGGATTGAATGAAGTAAGTGGGCAGTTCCCAAACTCAGAAGTTTTTCCACCTCCTTTTCTGCACACCACTGGAGCATCCTCGGGAGATGTGTAGATTAAGAAGAGGAAGAATTAGCTGAGGTGGATTACTAGGCAATCGGAACTAACAGAAGGCAAAAGAAGGAGAAATGTCCTGAGAAAGCACTATTCTAGGGCTGTTAGTAAGATCAGAGTCTCAGAAAGCAAAGGTAAGTCTAAAATTTAACACAGCAAGGTTAAAGGAGGAATTCAGAAAAGATGACACTGTCAGAATGACAGAAACTAATGGTCTGAGTGGGTAGGGCAAAACTAGTAGTGTTATAGAAGATATTGTCTCAGTCAGCCCAGTTCATGGCAAGGTATCTTAGAGAATTAACTTACTTTATGCTCCAGAATATGCATAGTGTTAAACAACTCTTATTAAGAGATTTTCAGTTACCATGAGTTTCAGGTCTTTTTAAAAACTATAATACTTGTATGAACTAAGGGCTAATACAATCAACTACTGTTGGGTAGGAGACTATATGATGCTTATACCCAATGATATTAAAACAGACAATAGAGGCAACAGAAAAAGAGAAAACTGCAAGCAGAGCGGTTAGCAAAGATCAGGGCAGTAAAATTAAATGTTGGCAGGCAGCGCCTTCTGCCTCTGGTATTAGAAGTTATTTGTGTTATTCCCAGAGCCTGCTGCTGGAATATGGAGATCTTGGTTAAGACTCTTATTGTCAATGAGCACTGTACTCATCATTTGAAGGCAAGGGAAAAGTTAAACATCTTTCTCAAATATAATGGACGCATCTGCCTCCTAAAAACTAATCACAGAGAAATGATTAGTAAGACAAACAGAAAGATGTAGTGACATTTTCTGTCTTTTGATCAGTTTTAAATGTTTCTTTTCTAACTATAAACAGCTGGCTGATTAGCAGATATGATTTGTGTTGTGGTTTGAACCCGGAGGAGGGGCGTGTTGAATTAGGCCCTGGTATTTATGGGACAGGTCCCAGCATGTTGCAGTGATCTGTGTCTCTGAAATTACCAGAGTAACAGCATATTTTTTTCCAAATATTTACTAGCTTTTTGGGATACTATACTTGTTCAGGGGTGAAGTTCTGAAACATTGGAGGTGCCCATTGTCCTAGGTATTTTACCATGCTATCCCCCACCCCCAGCCTCTCATAACTCTCCAACCTTGGGGTAGATATCTGGGTGATACTCTTAAATAGTCGCTTAACCCTGAACAAAACCTGAATCACATTGAGGAAGATGCTGGTTCCTAGCAGTAAGACGACCATGTTAGTGTCAACATTCCAAGGATATTCAAAATTCCTGAAATTCTCAAACAAAATTGTAAGTAGCCTGAAGGAGAAGAAGAAGGTGAAGGAAGGTGTCTTCCCCATGGATTGGCTCTCAGAGGAGAAAAGGTAAAGGGTGTAATTGTTAACCCTTTCTGCTAGATGACCCCCAAAATACAGAGGTAATGACCATGCTGAGTACAAATACCTGACTAATCTAGGACAGACAACTTCATTGTTCCATAAATCAGTGTTACATAGTACAGCAAAGCAAAAATCTTAATCCAGCTCCCACAACGTGATAAGCAGCAGCATGGGGACTATATACAGCAAGTGAAGCATAAGAACAACTTACAACTGTAAGAACAAAAGCCACGATTCTAGGAGCCAAGCAATCAACATCATGAGCAACAACTGATAAGAAAATATATGGAATGCTTATAAAAAATTTTTTATGACACATTGATCAGATCTGTCATTATCTCAACCCTTTAAACCCCACATTGGGGGCTAAAAAGGACTGTCATGATTTGAACCAGGCTGGCAGCCAAACACAATGCAGCTGCTTGCTCACCTTCCCCCTGCCTGGGGCATGGAGAGAGAATTGGAAGGGTAAAGGGAGACTCATAGATTGAGATAAAAACAGTTTGATAATTATAATAAAACAATAGCAGTAATAGAAAGTACAAACAGGTAATGCACAATGCAATTGCTCACCACCTGTTGACTGATACTCAACCCATTCCTGGCTAGCAATCCCAAAAAAACCAAGATCCCCAAACTGCAATCCTGGAAGCAAGAGAGAACACCCTCTTTTCCAGTCACCCCTCCATTATATACTGAGCATGATGTTACATGATAAAGAATATTCCATTGTCTAATTTGGGTCCAGTGCTTTGGTTGTGTCCCCTCCCAGCTTCTTGTACAACTGCGCATGGACAAGACATGGGGAGTTGAAACATCCTTGATTTCTTAGCAACAGCTGAAAACTTCAGTGTATTTTCAGCATTCTTCTCATACCAAATCCCATACTGAATTTTTCTACTAAGAAAAATTAGCTCTATCCTAGTTAAAACCAAAACAATGTGAAACTCAGTTTTGCAGCTACAAGGGGGCACTAAAGCAGACCTAACACTCTTCAAACACTAATTGTTTTCATTTTAGGATGCAAAGCAAGTAATGTTTAGAAAAAACGATTTTACCAGTACAGTTAAAGTACAGTTTACTTTTTGTAATACATAATCTTTTACAAGAAAGAGCAGAGTAGCTCATTATTCTAGAAAGAAGGGATATACAAGAGACAGCAGCTCATTTAAATGACAGTTTTCAGCCCTCATGCTGCATTTTTTCCTTTTTCTAACACATTCTATTCATCTTCAGTGGTCATAAACTGTAGATGAGAGAGTCAGAGACTGGAAAAGATAGATAATACACTCTAGGATAAGCCAAGAAAATGTGCAATTGTGTTAAGCATCTTTATTTGGTTGGCTCATGGGAGATGGAGGAAGAAAGCGAGTGTGAAATACAGGATAGCCTAAACCAGTTTATTTTAGAGACTGTCATGTTAGTGACCTCTGTCTGTATTGGTTGCAATGCAGCCTCCAGCACATTTTTGGAAAACCAACAACTACCATGTAAAAATTCATTAACAAACCATTTAAAGTGCAGAGCATGTTGTATATGTCCATTCACCATGTTTCGTTAGATTAATTGTTCTGGTACCATTACCAAATAGGGAAAAACAAAACCAACAACACAAACCAAAATAAATAAGAAAACAAAAGCCCCAGAAATATAAGCAAGGCAATTTACCCTGGATTGTGATGTAACCTTTGACCGTTATGAGAACTTAACAACTTAAAACTTTAGGAGAGACAGGTTTTGGAAGACTGCTAGATGTAAGTTCCTATTTAAGCTGCTTCAGAAGTGATGTCTTCGATAATTATTTTAGCATTCTTCTTCCTCTCAGTACTTTCAGTCTTTGCTAGCTGAAAGCTTCATTACAGAGTTTTAACTCTCTATTATAATTTGTCTTATACCAGCACAGCTTTGTTTTTCTTAGGCAACTTTGTAGCAGCAACCACAGAAATATAATCTATTTTCATTGTTTAATTGAAAGTTGTTCTGGGGGTGTCTGATCCAAAATCCATTAAATAATCAAGGGAAATATTTGTGCTAATTTGAATAACATTAGGATCAGGTCATAAGAGAGCTGTTACACTTAAGCATCAAAAATTCCTCCTTGCTACTGTCGTTATCAGTAATAGGTCTTACATCTGAAGAGTCAGCACAGTATGCCATTAAACAGCTAACCTCTGCTTTACTACTTACAGTTAAATTCAACCCCATGTATTATGCTTTGGCATACACACTAGCAAATACAGAAGAAAATGTTTAGCTGACACATGGACTAGGTGTTTGAGGTATTTAGTATGCTTCTGTCTTTTTTCTAGACAACAGTCACAAAATGAAAAGACAACATTGTGATTATAACTTGTGCTAATAGGACCACTGCAAGGCTGAGCAAGTATCTGAGATAATTTCATCTTATATTGAAAGGGCTGTGAAATGGAAAAAAATATACATGTTCCATACTTAAAAAAATTTTGACAATGATTTTCTAACATTGCCAATATTGCTACATGCACAGGTTGTTAAGATACTGCCAGACTTGCTCAACAAACTTACAAAAGTTTAAGATGATTTAAATCTGTCCAATTTGTAACACCTCTAGCGCAAGCTCACTGAAAGCTGTATTAAAAGAATATTCATCTGAATTTGTTCTACTAAAAGAAATAAAAATATGTTTGCAAATAGACTGAAAATGTATTTTCTACTATCTCCCAGAATTGGCACTTTTTTCTTTTTTTTTTTTTTTCTTTTTTGATATATCAACAACATTCTACATGTGAAAAAGGCAGAAGAAAATAATTCAGACATCATTTTATTTTAGTCTAAGTTTCCTAGTACAGGAGTAACAATATCACTATTTAAAAAGCAGCACAATAAAGAACAGAGGGGAAAACAAACAAACAAACAAAATCCCTAAACAACCACTGTCTGTTCTGGTATATATACTTTTTATTGTTACTAGTAAGAGGCCACAGACTTTATATTGGCCTGGTAGTGCAAGTTCTCAGGTCCTGCCTGGACTGTCTGTGGCTCCTGTCTTATTTTAGCTTGCTTTAACAGAAGGATTGTAACTTGTTGTCATCCTACTCTTGTTCCCCTATCCTTCCTGAGAAAATCTGAATTTAACTGTGCCTTAGGACCCAGAAAATCATTGTAAACGTAAGCCAAACACAGAGTCAAGGGTTGGAAAGTCTGAAGTTTCTGTATGCTGATGTTAACTGTTATTAATAAGATTTTTATGTTTTACTGAGATAATTTTGGATAATATTGTGTTGTTGAAACATTTATGTGACTAACAACGTACTCTTGGTTGCATGTATACAGTTTGAACCCTTTTGTCAAAACAAGATTCTCAGTGTAAGAACTGAACTTCTCTATCATAGGGAAAAAAAGAAAAAGGACTGTTCAAACTAATCATTTATATTAGCAAGTCAACTCACCCTTGGTTTAATAGTACTCATGAAACTGTGGCCTTTATGTTTAATTTATTGTCTCATGTATCACCTTTAAAATTATTTTAAAAGTTCTGTGAGAGCACTATTGCTTTGTGGACTTTGTAACATTTCTGCTTCCCTTTGCAGAATTGCATTAAATGGGGAGAATATCTAATCCAAAAGTTAAAAATTCCAGCTGATGTTTTCTTCTCTTATTTGAATTGTGTGCGGAACAGAAGAATAACAGAAAAAACCAGTAATTTATCTGTTGTCCTCTAGCTGTTTGGTCTGCAATCACAGAGGTAGAAAAAGAAACAGAACCCCATTTGACTATTAGGGGAGCAATTTGGCTTCTACAAAGCTGCTGCTGCTGCACCTTGGCTCTTACCGAGAGTAGAAATATCTAACTTGTATTTGGTAATTAAGTGATGTATCTGAGTCACAATAGCTTATAAGAACAACTACAGAATATACATCACTTTTTGAGACATGCAGTGACCTGCAGGTGAAAAAAATTAGAGAGTAATTGTAGACAATTGAAAAGCAATCCTCAAAATGCTGTTCATTTTGTAGATCAGAGGAAAAAAATGTATGCATAGACAGTTAAAACTGGAGACCAGTAATTTCCATTAAACATATGTAACAGAGAAGTCTGTGGATTTCCCAGTCACAGACAAGTTTTCATCTGATACTATTTCTTGGTAACTGTAGATTAACACTGTCTGCTGAGCATTGGTGATTGGTGATAATGGGAACATGTTGTTAACTTGACTGTGGGTTGTACCAGTGCTTGGAGCTAATGTGTTCTCAGAATGGCACAGTATGAACACAGTGGGTACAAAGTAAAAGCAATAATAAAAAATTGAACAGGCCTTAAGTGCTATGGTTATTATTGTGGTCTAGTTTTTATCTGCCCTTTGGAAAGTCTGTTTCTTGAATATCCTTTGTTAGAAAGTATTGATAGCTATATTAACCTCATATTTTCTCTCCTGGCAGCAGAATACAAGAACATGCTGGAGGAGGGAGGAAGTATTCTAGGTATTTACAGGCTTCAGGTGATATTTAGTTCCAGATGGTTGAACAAGAGGATAAAGAAAACCCTTTTGGTCTACAGAAATATATCAGAAAATATCCATCTAATTTGATAATGTTATTACATCCTTAAATGTACTGATAGGACCTCTATAATGGATAAGTACTCACCTGTAATAAACAAATAAGGAAGCACACTGGATCGGACTTTTGTCTTGCATCAAAATGTTCACTACAGGAAATCCTTCAATGAAATTTTAGACCAAAAAGAAACTACTAAGTTAGTTTAGGGAAACAAAAATAACAAACTTGAGTCCAAGAAAGAAGAGAAAGGAACTAAAACAATCTTTTGACTGAGATGTGCACTGAATAGCACAAGAGTCAGGTGAGGGAAAGGAGCCAACAAGACTCCATGAAATTCAGTGAGGATGAGGCCAAACTCTGTAACAGGAAGACAAAGCCCTGCAGGGGTGCAGGCTGGGCTGATGGGACCAGGGAACAGCTTTGGGACTTGGCCATGGGCCTTGGTGAGCAGCAACCTGAACAGGCACCAGCCATGTACCTAAGCAGCAAGTAGGGCCAACTAGGGAGGCATCAGTCAGAGTGTAGGGGATCCCTCTTTAATCAACAGTTATTAGACCACATTTAGATATTGTGTAGCTTTGGTGCCCCACACTTCAATATAGGTGTGTATATGAGCATTATTTTAATTTATGGTAGAATTTAATTTTTCTCTTACTGAGGGCACCAGGACACAGCTTTTGAGGAACTGAATTCATAATGTTTTTACAGTTAAGCAGCAACATGTAGCCTATTCAAACTTTATTCAATGAAACATTAAGCTTTAATGTTCCCCTAAGGTTCTTTTTCAAGCTCTGGTTTTAAGAGAATGTGATACTCAACAATCAAGCAGCCTTGCCTTCACCAGATGTGATCCTTCTCTCAAACACATGGACACATAACCATAGGATATGGAAGACTGAATACTCAATGTATGCATTTGTATGTAAATGCATGTATTTAATAGAGATAGTCATAGATGATTTCTTAGCTTCTATTTCCCAGTAGAACAAAAGATATTTTTTGTTTTAAATGCATGTAGATCTTTCTTCTCAAAGTACTTATCTAGAGATAAGAAAATAATGATAGATAAACTTAAGGATAAAGATAAGATATCCTTTTCTATGTAAATATATACTAATTTAGGGAAAATGTTAACTGGAAGTCAGAAATGAGTTTTCTCTTTTGATGATTCCAGACTTCTTAGGCTAGAATACCATAAATTCAGTTAATCAGAAAAAATGCAGCAAAAGGTTTTCTTACTGCAGGCCAGAGACCTGAATGCAGTAACTCAAATAAACATTACAGATTTGGTGACTATATTGTTTCACTCACCCGGCTTCCAGTACCAAATATGTAGAATATAACAGTAAAAGGAAAGAAAGGAAAGTATCTGTGTTACATTTAAAAGTGGAATTTTAAGCATACAAAATAAAATACAAATGAGAACCCTAATCAAAACTTCTGAGAAACCCCTTTCAGAACTAGTAGTTCACCGTGCTTCTGCTTACTCCTTGCAATTCTTGGACTATGTGGCAGCTATGAGATCGTCACAGTGTTTGCAATAGTGTCAAAGAGCAATCAGTTAATGATCATTTAGTGTATCACAAGACATATGTCTTTAACATTACAAATAAAAGGCTTAGGTTTTATACTGGCCTGGCAGTACAGGGTGTTGGGTCCTGGCTGGACTGGCCTTGGCCCCTATCTTGCTTTAGTCTGCCTTAGCAAGCATCTGGTGGCCATTGCCAAACATGTTGGAGATGCAGCTCTGTAAGTAATGTATCTCGAAAAGACCTGAGTCTCCCAGGGAAGCCAAGTGTGACCAGCAACTCCCTTCTTTACATCCCCAAATGTGGTAGGAAGAGATTATACACCTTCCAGGCTTCAGCTGGGAAGCAATGAGAAGGAAGAAGGGTGTGACATGAAAATTTAAAGAAACAAGTTTCAGTCTGTCTGGGACTGAGAGGAACCACCAGAATATGCACCATAGTTCTCCTAGCAAAGGTCTCAATAAGTTAGAACTTGTCACCCTATCCCTTCTTCCCTGTCCTTCCACAGGAAGTCTGAACTGTTAGCCCTAGGATTTGAAGAGTTGTTGGAAAGGTGAGCCCAACACCAGTGTCAAGGGGTAGAAAGTATGAAGTTTCTGTATGATGAAGTTAGCTGTGTTATTAATGAGATTTTTCTGTTTTACTGAGGTAATTTTGAATAGTATTGTGTTGTTGAAACATTAGTGTGACAAACAGCATAATATTGGTTCTGTGCATACAGTTTCCTTTGCCCATGACAAGGTTTTGAGTGTAACATTAAATTCCAATGTCCTATCCCTAAATGTCACACAAAACATGCTCCCGGGCATAATTATATTGATATATAATGTGATTTGCTCAGAATGACCAACCACCATTTGTAAACCCCTTGGTCAATTATCTGGCTCAAAAGTTGGCACAGAAATTAAGTTCTTCCCAGGTAAAAGGCTGGAAGACAATAATGAACCAAGCAGACAATGCATATATAAACTTACTACTCCAGAAGAAAAAAAAAAAATACCAAAGTTTAAAAGAATCTCAAGCCTATGTTTAAAATAGAAATTAAGTACCTGTCCGGGCTTACAATGAAAAAAAATCTACAATCCTATTTTACTACATAAAGCACATCAATAGAATTTTACCATGTTTAAAGGTATCTGTATGCATCTACTGTCAGAAGAGTATATAAATACAGACAAACTGTGTGTGTAACTGAGCATAATAATGTCCTTGTTTTAGGGAGACAGATGCTGATGTTTCTATGACTGGATAAACTATTCTCAGTTGCTATCAGAATAGGAAAAACTTTTTCTTCTCTCTACTCCCCTTCTTCCTTTTAAATGCTTCAATTTATTTACCAAATATATTCTTATCTTTGGTATTATAAGTTATATTTTAATATTATTAAAATAGGTCATCATATAGTTCTGTTTCTTTTCTTTTTTTTTTTTTTTTAAATATTATTACTCCTACTACTTCAAAGAAACCCCATAAATAATCAGATGTAGAACTCAGAGAAACATATATGTAACACTTCATAAATCCTTTTTTTGAAAAAGTAATTCATGAACATCTAAAGTAATCTTACCAAAATGAAGATGTTCTTCTTTAGCATTTTTTAAATCCCATGAGAGCAATCTATTATTACAGTTCTAAAAAATATCTGAAGCGAACTCTGATCATTTAATTCAAGCTTTTAAATTCTATTTTTTAAAATATTTCTGTCTCCATTAGAAGTCAAAGATATAAAGGGATCAACCAAGCAAGGCTTGGGTGTTTATTTAACCCTATTCTAACCTGAATATATCAAGGTAGAATATCTTCTAATATGAATGAATATTAAGAAGATATAATTGACTTTTCTAGATATTGATTCAAGGAAAAGTAATTTCAAATAAACTCTCAAAATTCTGGTCATGAAAATGTACTTTGAGAGGAGACATCAAAAATAGGAGACATTAAAAAAAAGCCTAGAGGTGAAAAAGAAAACATTTTGCCATCTAACTCCATAACCTTACTCCAGGTTTCCCTAGCTCTGCAAAACATATTGCTGCGTTTGTAAACCCATGTCCCCTAATTCCCATTAGTTACTATTACAATTGTGTGTACTTCAATTATTTATGAAAAACTTCCCCACAAAGCATTTGGCCTTGATGAGAAGAGTCATTTTACTTTCAGCCTGAACAGTAACCACTCATGTCTGTGCAATTAAAACAGAATATTTCAACTTAACATCTCTAACACAAGAGAACGCTAAATGTGCCTCTTTCATTAGGGCTCAAAAGTGAACTACAGCAATAAACAGGAAAGCAATTTCAACACTGCTGTTACAGTATCAGCCATGTTGTTATCACATACACATTGCATTCAGGGCCTGTAGCAGTCAGTTCTACAGTGGTGGGTGAGAACAGAATGCGTGAGAAATGGCACCTGAGCAATAATTGGTTTTGCGCTTCTTAGACTCACTACTACACTGTACTTGTCCTCATTGGGAAAGATCTACCATTTATTTTTCTTGCCAGGTTTTGTTGTCATTAAGTTTTAATGTAGCACCTGACAATTTACCAGTGCTATTTAATCTTCAGCACTATCCATACAACTCGAAAAAACAAGTATTCTGGTTATTTAGCATTATTTCAAATGACACCATGTTATACACATTTACATTTTTTTTTTTTGTACATTAGCAAAACTAGCTGATCTGTCTCAACAAACATATTCTGTTCACTGGTGTTTTGTGTAAACTAGAAGTTGACCCCATAATGTGGATTCCTTTCCACTTTCTCTGCTAGTCAAACTCCTGTAGAAAATCCTGAGAGAGTTAACTTAAAGAATGCATGATTTTTCATCTTTCACCACTTCAGGATACAGGTCCAGTACTTTCAAGCAAATATTTCATCAATACCTTAATTTGGAAACAAATCTTTTAATTTCAACACAACTTCTATTTCCAATTTACTACAATATTTACCACCAGAGATATATTTTTTCATATGTCTTCAGGGAAGAATAGCTTAAAAAACAGAACCAGTGCTCCATAGACATAAAAGTGCATTGATGATCTCTGGACCCTACCAGACAAACATCTATCTTACAAAATTTTGGGTCTATTGAAGTGTAATAATGCCAATATTAGTGTGTTTTTTTGTGAAAAAAAGGAGTCTTGGTCCATGACTGCCTCAGGGAGCATGATTTCAAGTGTGTTGCACAGGATGAGGGAGTATAGAATGTGTTCCTGAAGGTCACTCAGAAACTTCTTTAAAAATGTGACAGTATCCTGACAATGGAAATAATATTAATGAGGTGTTGAATCAGCCTATTTCTCACCTGCCCCACCTTTTTACTTTTAGGAATGTACCACTTTTACCTCTTAGACACAGGAGGGTTTACAGTAATTCAATTTGTGAGTCTTTACTCCAGTCAGACTTCCTCTTGTAAGTCACACAAGATCTGCTTTGAGTTGGTAGAAAGTGTAAAACTTTAGCAGAGAAAAGCTTTGACATATTATGCTTTCAAAGAGAGTAGATTTTTCTGTAAAAAAAGGTTGTATCAGTGTGAAAAAAAGTTTCTTTCCCTTAAACCCTACTTGAGTGGTTTAACTTATGAACAGTGAATTTTAATAGAAGTTATAAAGTAAATTGAGCTTATATGCACTATCTAGTATTCGAGTACTCTGGATTATTTTTTAACTGGGTGTCATTTGATCCCTTAGAAGTAGCTTATTTTGTGTATAGTAGCAACAAAGACCAGAAAACTATGAAGGATTCCTGTATGAGAATCAGAAATATCACCTGTAAAGCTGTGACTCTTACTTTCCCTTCTTGGAACACGGAGTTTATTTAAAAATGGAAGAACTTCTGCAGAATGAAAAGTGACTTGCTGAAGTATGAAATAATGTCTGATGTTTGAAGTGTTATTCTGAAAGGTAGGAAACCTGCTAGCAAATGGTGATGCAAGATTAGTCACTATGGATAAAGTGATGTTTTTATAATCCAGATTTAAAAACCACAACATTTTGATGGTTACTGGAAGTATAGTTCATTTTACTGCTGGATTCTTCCTTGAAAATTGATTAACTAATTTTCCCTCCAGTATTTAGAAGCACCTTTTAGGATTCAACTTAAGAAAATATCTCTTTAATCACTTTCCTGCCAGATCTTGAAAATCTAGATTAGTTTAAAAATCTGTAGTTACTGGTAGAGCCAAGCGCAAGGCAAGACTATAAGAACAAGAATATTGGGATGTTCTACAATGTACACACAAGCTCTTTATTATGTTTTAGATGGATTTTAGATGTTTTATTAAGTTCTAAAAATCTTAAAATATTAATGTGTCTGCTTCTTATTGTTAGGGCATCGTTATAAAAGAAGCACGTTACTGAAGAGTCTAGCCGATGTTTTTTTTTATTCAAAACTCTACACTTCTGCAGAAACTTCTTTTAACTCCTTAAATTCAATTAAATACAAGGTACTGTAGAGTTCTACCTTTTGCTTTTCTTATACAGTCATTTCTGTACTCTGTTATGCAAACTATCAAGCATCAAATGTTTCAAACATTTCCTTACAGCAACTCTTGCAGTCTGTAAATTAAAGACATGAAATTCTCAAGAGTATTTTTAATACACTTTGATTATTCTATTTCATCTTATACTTTAGTTTTCAAGGTTGTGCAGAAACATCAAATGACCCAAGAAATGTGAATTTAGGTCAATCAAGTTTATACTTAGCAGATCTCCAAGATTTAGTGTACCAAAAATTACAAAATATAAACAAGAATTAAACTCAGTTAAAGCAAAGATATTGAAATAACTGAGGATTTAATGAATTCAATGTACACTTCCAGAACATTATGTATCTTGAAAAGCTCCAAGTCTGTGTGTTATGTTTTTAAAGTAACTGAGGAACTCATAAGACTTTGGAGACTTAAGCTGCTTTTAAGGAAGGAATATACACTTCTGTATAACTGTGATTTTTCTTCTTTTTTTTGTTTTTTTCTTTTTTTTTTTCCTTCTTTTTTCTTAAGCAGACAAAACTTTAAAATTCCATTTAAAAATAATTTGTCATTCACCTCTGGTTTCAAAATTGTCAGAGCTATGATTATTACAGCAGAAAGAGTAAAGTAATGCTTTACCTTAATTCACAACAATATTTCTCAAGAATCTTAGTAAACCAGGATGAACTGGTTTTGGACATTGTCATTTTAAGAGAAAATTTGACCTCCTCCCAAACAGAGTTTGATCATACAAATGTCAAACCCAAAAAGATTCAGGTAACTTGATTCGGTATAATGTTTTGCAAAGCTTTTATATGGAGGAGCAAGTTTCTAGTTTTGAAATGTTAAAACTGCATTTTTAAAGATCTTACACTCAACAGCTGAGAGTTGTCATGCATTAGAAGATGAACTGCAAAGATAGAGGTATCCAAAAGAGAAAGTAGTTAACCAAAATTAAAACTTAGTCCAAATCTAACTGATCTTTCCAAATGGAAAATCCACAGTATTTTTACCCTGGTGATGTTTAGAGAAGGTAAAGAGAAGCCTGGCTTATGAGGAATTTAAGTATTTAAGTGTACTCCTGAAACACTCATGAAACCTTTCCTATATCTGCTTACCCCTTTTCTGGGCAGTATTTGGAGGCAAAATTTCCCAAGCATTAGAATGGTACATTTGTTCAGCACTATCCCAGTTGCCTGAGAGGTGAGAACCTCATGCCTAAAATGAACTGAAACCTAGTCACACAGTGTTCTGGAGCCAATAGCATTGTCACAGTACAGCTAACACATGTTAACAACCAAATGTCATTCAAACGTCATACAGTTCTCCAGTACATTTTTACTGGCTGGAAAAAGAAATCATTGAGTCTCCCTTTTATCTAAGATATCCAGTGGTTCAAGTGCATTAGAGGTAGGCTTTCAGGCCCATGTGAGTGCCTTAACGAAGTAAAGTAATGCTCACTCCTCTATATATACTATGCTTGCCTTAGAGAATCCCATAGTTTTTTACAAGCAGTAGTACAATTTCAAAGAAAAGGTTGGAGCCTGTCTCTGGTCAGGTAAAGCTGCAATGATTTATGAAGATATTCTACATGCTCACTGTGGGAGGTCCCATGACTGGACTTCTAATCACTGAGCTGATTTTACACTCATTCTGATGGTTGCCAGTGTGACAACTGAATATCCTTAGTGTTCAATAGCACGAATTGGAAATGCATGAAATCTTTTTCACCTTTTCCAATTTCAATCTTTCTAGAGACATTGACTCACTACATATGAATGGATCAAATTTTACATGGAAAAATATAATTTATAGAGATGAAAAATCATGTCAAACAAGAGTGAAGTGTTATATCATCTATGTTGCCTATTGCAGTAAGGGTTTTGTCCAGACATCTTGGGGTATTTTTTCTGAAAAAATAGGTATAGGTATTTATTTTTGGGGTGATGGCAAGTGGACAGAGTGTTTTCTCTACCAGCTTGCTTTAGGCGCCTCATTCCTCTAGATCACATTTAGAGTGGCCATTGATCAATGGACTCATACAGTTATAAGACTCCTATAGTTATGTGTGAGGCATGTTGACACTTCAAATTTGGTCAGTTTGGAACTTAAGTCCTTTATGGTTTGCTACTATATGGTCACACAAAAAGCAAACCTTCCCAGCTGTCGAACCTTAACATTGCACTTTTTTATTATTATATTTTATGTATGTATGTATTTATTTATTTATTTATTTATTTATAGTTAAGGAGGGAATTCTGTATTCCTAGTGCCTATGATGCCATCAGTTCCTGCTCCAGTGATGCCATAGTATGTCAGTCTTGAGCTCCACCACAGCCCTGCTTTGCCTAGCCATGGGCTCCACTGCCTCAGCCTATCCCAGTCTCCAGGGACGTGCCCAATGACCCAGGCTGGGGCTGTCCCTGTCTGCCCTCAGTCTGTCCTACTCCCAGGTTGGGAGCAATCGGATGGGCCCTAGCTGGCCAGGTCCTGCCCTGCCACCTTCCTTCCTGCTGAGCCCCCACCATTCTCAGGCCCTGGCACCGTGACAAATTTCTAGGTCTCTTACCTTTTATTGTAATTACTATCAAACCGGTTTCTGCTTCCTAAGAGATTTCCTGATTAAGTCCCAGAAACTTTTTTTTACTTTTTGACATTTGTTTTCTTTATTATCTTCCATGAAAATTCCTCTCATAATCTTGAATGCTATACCAATACTGACAAAAGACTTGTAAAGACAATTTTCCTTCACAGAATATTTTAAATGCAAGCCATGTAAGCAAGGTACACTGATTCAAGCTGAGTAGTGTGTATAGTGCATACATAAAAATGGTATAACACAGCAACTAGATAAACAACAATTTATTTTATTTTTATTTTATTTTCATTTTATTTTTATTTACATTTTTAAAAATTTTTTATTTTATTTACACATTCAATCTGCTAGTCAGCAAAATACCACATTAGTAGAAGAAGCAAGTTCTTTGACTACTAAATAGATTGGAAGTTTGTATTAAAAACAAAATATACATTTTTCTGTTCTCAAATGACAAACCAAGCAATAGATAAGAATCCAACCCAAAGCACCAAAATGTTTCTTTTGTGTCAGAGGTAGAAACAAAACACGATTTTGTCATTGTTATTCGCCTTCATTCCAAATTTCAGTGGATTGATGTGGAAGGAGGTAGTAGGAAAGGTCCTAAAGAAAAAGCCTAATAATAACTTAAAATACTAAAATCACGTAAACATTAGGGAACAATCACATTTCACACAGATTAGCAAGAAAATGGGAAGGATAAGACATGAACATGTTTTTAAGTCTTGAAAAACCTGTTGGAAATTTTTTCTTTTACAATTCAAATTCACCAGAGCGATAAGAGTTCTGCTGGTCTTGATACATGAAAATAGTAAGATACTGAATCTTTTCATTCTGGTATAAAATGATAGAAAACAAATAATTTTTCCCCTCCACCCCTCAGTCCAAAATAACAACAACAGAAAAGAAGAAGTAAGAATAGGAAAAAGGAGACATTGAAAGGGCAGAAAATATTCCTGAAATTGAAATGCATATCAATTATCTGGGTTCCCACTTCAATGTCATTTAACACTACTTAAGACCAAAACTATAGATGATGTCAACTGCTGTAACAAATTAGCTATAGTTGTGTCGGGGTAGTTAACAAGGAAGGTATATCTGTTCCCCATGTTCTGTCTGAGCATTTTCTTATTGCAGTAGTCTCTGTTTCTCACAGTCAAATGGAGTTAACACAGAATTTAGGATGAAAAGTATTCATTGCCCTACTTTGTTTCCTGAAATTTGTTTTCTGTCCCAGTGCTGCAGACTTTTACTTAAGAATAATTCTGTAAGACAGAAGGTTCATTCACAAGGCAGTGGGAGCATTAACCACACCTGAGTACAATATCATTCCTTGTATTCATGGCTCCTTTGTTACTCAAATACACAGGTACATGCACATGTGTTGACAGTCGCTGTGTGAAATATAAAAGCCAGATGTCTAATTCAGGTACAGATTTTAAAGCAATTTGAAAAACTTTTTCTGTAAAACCCAGGAATTTAATACTGTCCAGTCTGACCAAAGACTTCCAGTTCCTCCCTTGTGTGACTGAGAAATCTCCAGGCTCTTTAAGTTTTCAAATGCTATACAGAATTTAACAGTTCCTGTTGATATGAAGAGGAGCTTCTCTGATGTATAAAATAAAGAAATGGTGTAAGACAGCACTGGGAGAAGGACAAACTGTGAAACAATGTCTTATATTCATTCTAATTTTGAAATCATTGCATTTAATACAGGAAAGAGTCACCTGAGAATCCAGGTAACCATGATTTACAGTAAAAAATGTAAGTGGGAAATCTTGCAAATAAAAAATATTTGTAAGAAATTTATCTAATCAGAATGTATCTATCTCTGAATTAGTGAATAAATATTCATTTTGCTTAAAATCAACATATTCTTTGAGAAAGAGCTCTAATTTCTAATTATATTTCATAATATGAGTAAATCAAAACCTGCTGCCACATCTGTCTATGTAAATTCTCAACAGTCAAGTGTTTTCATTATTGGTACTGATAAAAGTAGAGGAAAAAATTTTTTTACCCAGCAAAGGCGTGTAGACGAAGTCAGTATCAAACTACTGTTAAAGAAAGTAGTATTTTGAAGGTTTAACTGTTATAGCTTAATTATTCTTGACAATGCACAATTACTCTCTATAAAGAATTCAGAAAAAAGGTTTTAGGTAAATAAATACAGATTCCAGAAACTTACATTTGTATCTAAACACCACTACAAGCTGATCGTATTTATTGCATTAGTCCAAGAGATGATTTTTTTATTTGAATGAATTGTAACAACTGAGGGCAAATTCAGAAAAGAATTACAAAATAAGTCGATGAGAAAAGGCTACAAACTATATGCGATCATAAGGAGGAAAAACATGACTTTGAAGTGTTTTGAAGATATTTTTATACAGGTGAATTTTTAGACATGTATTCTTTTTGATGGGCTGTTTTAAATTATTTTAATGCAAAAAATCAAACAAAATGGAGCAGTATAGCTGTAAGGAATTAGACCTGAACACCCCATGCTCTACCACCTTTGTATGTAGTGCAAACATCGTATGTCATGAGTGTGTTTTACTCAATGTTAATTACATTTTGGCTAATTTTGGTAAGCTTTGTCAAAGGAACAAAAAGTTGCTTTGTATTTACTGGAAGTTTTCAGCAGAACTATTCACTGACTTGACTCAAAATCACAAGTAGTTTTTTTCCCACTTGTTCTGAAACTTTATATATCAGCAATAGATATAAAGAGCAAATCCAGAAAATGGTCAGATCTTTTAACAGCAGCAGTAGAGTGTTTCAGTCCTTATCCTTACATAATCATCTGTGAAATGGAGTATATGGAAATCTGGCTTATTACACACAAACTAATTTTTTGCCTACATCCATATAAACTTAAATTCCCATTGCATTCACACCTACCCTTTAGTAGACCTGTTTTCTACTAGTGAAAAAGTCAGCATAATGTAACGGACACTAATGCTACTGTCCAGTGAAAACTGACTTACTCTATATTTAGAGAGATTTCCTATTAATTTCAGTGAGAACATTGTTAGATAACACCAATTTAACTACAAACCCATTTGACATTCTAGCTAAATAAACCAGATAATTCACAGTTTAGAATACATTTATGCCAGGTTTACAGTTATTTTTTTAAATCGTATGCAGTTAAGTTTTCAAATCCTGTAGGCACTAAGGAAGATACGATAGTTCATCATAATTCTGTTCTTGAAGCAGAGATTGCAGTCCACAATAACAACATGATGAAGAGGCACATTATATCTTTAATAAAAATTCTAGGTCCTTCAGTGGCAGAAACATTTCTACAAAATGTCACTATCATTTCTTTTAATATGCTTAGATGAATTATATCTATTTCTAAAGACAGATCACTATGTGAAGCTGTATTTAATATTTATTTTCTTATTCCATAACATTATTTTTAAATAGCTATGTCCACCATTTAGTAGATGCCAAAATACCTGATTAATGTTCAAAATCAAAATTATCGTGTGATAAAGAAGGATCAGACTTTTTTAAAATATACATTTGCCTCAAGGAATCCCACACTGAATACATTTTGCCATTGATGGATCTGTTAAAGATGGAAGGTGCTGCTTACCTTCAGCAAGAGATCATAATTACAAGGGATTATTAATAGGATTGTATTTAACCACTTAATATCTTCAGATGCTTACAGTGACAAAAAAACCCAATTATAAATGATACATTGAACTACTGAAAATATGATGGTAAAGCCAATCTATCTTTAGCAACATGCATTTTGTCTTTCAGCATTACTGGATTGCATACATTTTCACTAATTTTCTACTACTTATTCAGAGCAATTTATTCATAAAATATCAGTGCCAGAGATTAAGTTTATTATCTGTTCTTCAAGTAAATCTATAAATAGATGGATTTTACCCTTGAAGTTTTTTTCAACATGTACTTCTCCACAGTCATTTCACTAATGTTGAACCACATCTGAAAAAAGGCAAGATTTTATACACAAACAATTCTGTCCCCTATACCCCCAAATTTATGTCTCAGTAGTGATGGAATAAATGTATATTGAAACAGAATTCTTTAGGTTCTTACTTTCATTCTGAATCACAGCTAGATTTGATAGTAGATTTGCAAAACTAGAGAGAGATTATCATTAGCCCTTTGGGGATTAAAGATGAAAGCAAAATATTTGATAACTTCTTTTTAGTGTTCTTGGTTGGTTTGGCTTTTTTTTTTTTTTCCACAAACATGAACTAAATCTCACTAGTGAGACAGTTTTATCTTAACCATACTCCGAGTCTGAAAAGCTACCGTATCACCTTCAGAGTTTTCTTACAAGACATTGAATTGATGTATGTAAGAGAAACTACTAACATGGTTTTCATTGTAAAACAGACAGAACACAAGGAATAAATGATGAAGGTTGTAAATGTAAAAGGGTGGAGCAATTTGCCATATTGGACATGTCTTCTGGACAAATAAGCTGATTCATAGCCCTTTGGAGGACTATGGAAATTTATCAACTTCAGCAAGTTTCAGATTTTTTTGATGAACAAATTGAGAATTTTCTAGTGCACTTGTTGCACTAAGTAGAAGAGTCATCATTTTTTTCAGGGACGAAGCGTATGAAATTTAGGGTAGGTAAAATATATTTCTCTACTTTAGAGACCGTTAGGCAGTGGTAGAGTGTGTTGGATGACATCTCCTCTGACCTTCAAGTAACTGCAGTACAGCTGAGGTCAGTGTTCATGGGGCGAAAGTTCTTCTAAACTTAAATGCTACAATAAATCACATAGGAATAGGCATAGTAAACCAGATCTGCGGTTCACTGTATCCATTATCTTGTCTCAGTGGCCTGCAATAGTGGTTTCAGAGGAGAAAAAGCAAGATACAACATTTATTTCTCAGAAGTGTAGGTTGTAAAAGCTAGCTTTTACTCTGCCTTCCCAAAAGCATTCTCCCTGGCATTTTGAGAGACTGAATAAAGTGCCTGTAAAATCTCGTTGGACTTTATTCATATTTTGCAATTAAGGTGTAATTAAGCTTCTTTCAGTCAAATTCTAATATTGAGCTGAGCTCTTCACAGCTCACAATACCTTATGAATTTATATTTTTTTTTACTATTAATATATTTTTGGAACAGCTGCATTTGTTGGAACAGAATATATCAAGATTGAAGCAGCAGGTTGGGAGTTAAACTTCTGCTTTTGGATGCTCTGAAGACTTCTTATATAACTTTAGGCAAAATGTTGTCTCAGTGTTTTTCTGAAATAAACTGAGTCTGAAATTTAGTTTAAGTCAAATTCCCAAACAACTTAGTCTTTTAACAAATGTAAAACTTCTAGAGATATGTATTTTAAGCATGGAAAGTACTGTTCTCATTGCACAGCCAGTATAACCATGAGAAGAAATGTGGACACTTTTCAGCAAGCAGCTATGATCAGATTTCCTATCCTAGTTTCAACTGGAAAATCTTTAGTACCAATGGAGGTGGGGGAGCCAGAAACAGAGTTTGACTTCAAAAATCCAGACAGCATCTGAAAGGATGAAAGCAGCTAGGGAGTGGAAGAATACTGAACAAAATTAATCTCAGAACCATTGTGAGGTTCCAAGCTGGCCTGTCATTCTCACTTCTTACAATGTTATTTCTTAGGGTATGACTGAAACTTGACTTTTTTTCTATTCCATAACTTAACACAATTTCCTGCAACAGTGTGAATAATTTGCCTAGCAATTGCACAAGGAACACTCTTGAAAAAATACTTAAAGAAGAAGAATTTACAGAGTTTGCTACTAATTTTTCCTTGAGCACCATAGGCCTTTTCTGTCTCCACTGTAACTTTGTTGGTAAATTAGAAAGAAATAAACAAAAGCTAGGCAATGTATTTGTTGGACTCATGCTCTTCCATGGTCTAACTTTGTTACAAGACTGATAATCACAGAATTGTTCCTTCTGTTTCATTTAGAATATTTAGAGAAATAGCTATAATTGTGAGGAATTGGAACATTAGTTGCTGTTCCAGCACTTCATTCTGGCATTAACAAACTTTATGTGTTAACGGTGTCTGGTGCTTTGTAGTCTTTTCTATCACCTTCCATTAAAAAAAAAAAAGGAAGCTTATTTCCATGTGTGTGACTGTCAGCATCTTGTCCAAACCTCTTAGTTTTATTTCTGTACAGATCACTGCAAACTGTTTTTCAACACTGAGAGTTGGTGTCTAATTCCTGCTACTGCCAGTTCTCCTTATCTCTTGTGTCACATATTACTTTCACTGCTGAAATGCAATCTTTTGGACTGGAGATAGACAATTCATAACTTGGCACCACACAGTGAGAAATATTTACCAGAGGGGTTTGTGGCTTTATTTTTCTTGCTTACTTTTTTTTTTTCTTTTGTTTTTTTTGTTTTATGAACAGAGTTATTATGTCAGAGTTTTATGATTTTTTAATGTTTTCTACAAACAGATGACTGAACTGTGAGTCACACATTTAGGAGCGAATAATTCAGGCACCTGGATTTGTCAGCGGTTACTGGGCCAATTATTTATTCTTTCCTGATAGACATAGTACTAAATTATTTATCCACTTCCAATTCCATTTTAAACAAGATGGCATTTGGTTACCCTTGGAATCCACCTATTGCTAGACATTAAATTTACCCACTAGAATTCTTTATAACACCATCAGGTCTTGCTTACAGTGACCTACTGAGTTATATATAGATGGAAAGATTGAGATAACTTTTTGTCATTATTACTTCCCCTTTTTTTTACATGTAAAAATTAATTAGAAATATGAGAGCATTTTTGCTTGAAGTGTTTTCCCATTCCTGTTTGGTTTTAAGTGACGGATTTAAACCCTGGTGTCCCCCGATGTCTTGGAGATGTGATATGTTGGAGCACACATAACAGAAGGAATGGGAAGGCAGAAGCTGACTCAGTTATTGTACAAGTTAATAGTAATTCCTTCAGAATGGTGAATAAATCATTAAATTTACAGTGTTTTCTAGACAACAGGTTGTCTATAAACACAACCAATGTCTATACCCCCAAATCAGGCTCAGGACTCATGCTGAGCACTGACATCAAGGTAAGTATACCATGTGCTTTAAAAAGCTCAACTCTTTCAAGCTGTTTTCAACAGATGTAATCAAAGTGTCTACCTGATAATACATTAAATTCTGTGACATCATTCTGTTTCACTCATTTCCCTCTGATGACTGAGACATCCAAGTTAGATAGGGTTTTAATATCTGTTACAAAAGGAAATAAAAACTTTAAAAAAAATGTTTTCATTTTCCCTTTTCCTAATCCTATATCAGTTATAAAGGACATGGATAAGATTTTTCTTTAACATGTTAACTATGAAACATAGACAAATTTCTTGGTAAACTGCAAGCAAATAGAAAAATGTATGTAGAATCTGTCTGTTGGAAGTTAGTTCCAAAGCTCTAACTGCCTTCAAAAATGCAGGATATCGTCATGTGTTGTGAGAGTTTCTCTACACAGGTGTATGTAGTATAGTGAGAGGCTGGACAGGGGCCACTGCTAAGGAACTCCAGTGAAATGTAACATAGGTCAAATCATGCTAGTTGTTCTCTTTTAATGGAAAGTTGAAAAGAAACTACACTACAGACCTGTAAGAAGAGGTTCAGCTGATCACCTCTTCTCTGCACTGTGCATTACAAAAGGGTGCAGAAGACAAAGAATAAAAAACACCAGTCTTTGATCTGGGGTTTTATTTGTCTATTTTTTTTTTTTCCCCTCCAGAAAACTACACTTGAATAAGCAATCTTAGACAATGCATGATTAAAAATATGAAATTCTAATATATTTTAAAAGGTGGTTCAGGTAAGGTTTACATGTTCTAGTCAGTTCTTTCCAAACACAACCCTTGAAAATACTTTAGGTGTAGTAATGAATTTTTGGAGACTCTATAGCTGGTTCAATTATGAAAATTCAGGACATTTCAACTTTTAGGCAATAATTTTTGAGGAAAAAATAAGAGGGAATGTCCATCCCATGTACTGTAATGAATATTACAAAATGTCTCAAAACAGTGATCCACAGATAACATTCCTGTTGTAATTCTAGAATAAACTGATCATTTATATTTAGTTTATAAAACTACTGTTCTTTTGTGATGGCATCACAAAAGTCTGTGGTAATGAACTCAAGTTCATATTCATCTACTACCTCAGCTCCCCTGGGAAATGGCAGTGGCAGGGCACTGCTTTGCACTGCTTTGATGGACTCATGGTAGGCTGCTTAGAAGCAGTTTTGATGGGGTGAAGGAGGAAGATTTTTACAGACTCTACAGCCACAGAAAGAGTCTGTTGTAGCAGCTGTCCAGGAAAACATGTCAAAGAGGAATACAAGGGCTATTCAGGGGAATACCTGATAAAAAATTCTTGAGGGAGCTTCTTAAATACAACCCCAATCTGCCAAACCTGCTCTTTTCAGTTCATTAGCTCTAGAACCTAATTCTACTCAAACTTTTCACAAATGAAGAGACTTCTTTCTTGCCTCTTGCAGGCCACATAAAGTTAACATTCAGAGAGTAACATCACAACAGTGATTTCAGAAGGATTTCTGGGAGGGATAAAAAAAGCAAAATTGCGTGACACAAATTTTACATTGAACTGTCCCCGTTTAAGTAAGTTCTCCCTTGGTTTAAAAATTTATATGTGCATTTGTAGCAACTAATACTTGAACAACTTAATAATCATTACAGCAGTATACACATATAGTGTTTTGTTCCTTGCAGCAAACAAGATGACATTACACATCTATGTTGAATTGTAATTGAGTATCTGTGCAATCTCACAGAAATTCCAAAGTACACTATTTACATATTTACCTGACAGTATGGCATGGGGTTGAAAAGATAGTAATATTGTGCTAATTTTTTGCCTGAAGTTAGTCATGTAATCTAGTTGATCCTGTAGTATACTTATACCTGGGTAAATCTATTTTTCAGTGCAAATCACCAGCTTAATCATTTTCATTCATGCTAGGTGGGAGAAGCAGGAGAATTTTAATTATTTAATCATTACATTACTAAATTTGTATATTTGAATTTAGGGGTTTTTTTTTGCCATCATTACATTTCTTGTTTTCAACATCAACAGCAGTAGTATATACAGCTTTCTTCTACAGTGTGGCTATTCTAATTTCTTAAGATACAAGAGGGGAAAAAGAAAGCAGAACAATCAGCAGTTCAATGAGTTTGAGAGAGGTTTTTTGGCTTTGTTTTGTTTTAAATTCTTTCTGAGCTCTTAGTTAATCTTGGTTAGGAATTTCAAGATACCTGGATGTGAGAATATGTGATTACCACTAGTGAGAGACAACTAATGAAACTCTGAAAAAACTGCATGACATAGGTCTTTCACAAACATGGTTGTTAGTGACATCAGAATAGTCAAAGAGAGCGCCATTGGTGTGCTTGCTTTGTAGTTTCTGTGTATTTCCACATGAACTATAACCATAGCACACTTTCAAATGTCACCCATAACAAAGTTTGGATATCCTAAAGTCATGACACAGATATGAGTACAGAAAAGCAAAAGACACAGGATTGCACCCAAAAATGACACTTTTTGACATCTGACAGATGACCAGAAATGAGAGGCACCTTAGGTTCATTGCAACAGCTTTATAGACCCTCAGATCATTCTGAGCATTCTGAGAAGAGACCATCTCAATAGCACTGGGTTTTTTTCTTCATTTTTATAAAGCGTTAATTCAATTTTCTGCTTGTATAGGATGGCTAAATGAAAGCAGAGGAGGCATGAGACAAGAAACCAATATTATACCATGTTTAAGAAAGGATGTATAGGTGATAGCTTAATCTACACAGACAGAAGATTAAATTCAGTAATGGGTAAATCTACTGGAAATACTAGTCACTCAAGAGATGGAGGACAGATATAGAACTCTAATTTGATTAAAAATGGCAAACATGGATTCACAAAAGGAAGAGATAATACCTAGGAATTTTCAAAGAATAAGCAATGAATCACTTAAGGAAAATGCATATGTATTTTTCATGTGAATTCTTATACAGTTTCTCACATAATGTAGCTTGATATTTCTTAATGTATACACTCTGTACACATTCTATATACATTCCTAACATAACAACTTGATTTTTTATTGTATATATTCTGTTTGGAGGGGGGGAAAAATATTAAAAAGTTATTTTCTCTTCAGAAATCAGGACAGTCATAAACCACATTTCTTCTGATTTAAAAACAACCCTGTCTTTCAGTATCTAAGTGGAAATAACAGAGCTTTTTAAAAGCATTCAGCATTTAAGAACTTGCATTGCCTGGTTTAAATCCCAGCAACAGACAGGACACACTCATCAGGTATTAAAAAACAAGTGTTCCTTTAAAACATAAATTAATTGAAACAGTGCACCACATAGAATTTTTTGTTTATTTTTCTATAGACATATTCAGTAGTAGCATAGCCCTTTGTTTAAATGCTATATATCCAAATGTATGTTTGGAAGACAGTAACCTCAGATTATGAAATGGTCATTTTGGTGTACATAACGTGAAGATTTTTTTTAAAAAAAGCTTTCAATATACTACCCTAAGACACCTTACCTGTAATCTATTCTGTTACAAAGAAGAATTCCCTCAGTGCTTTTAACTCTGTAATTGCTCTTTTTGTGAACAGTCTTTTCCCATACACATTACCTACAAGTCCTCTCCTCGTATATTTCCAGGCAAGGTACAGATGAGGTCAATCACTGTTTTTCTGGCAGAAGGTGTTCTACCTCTAGCAAACAGGACTACATAAGTACAATAAATCAATACTAATTAAGATTTCTCATGAACATATTTTTTTTAAATTGCAGGTAAAATCACTTGTTTAACAGAGCAGAAAGACAGAAAATAAAAGACTAGAAAATTAAGTACTAAAAGAATGGAAAACAAAGTGCAGTGTTAGAGACAGGTTACTTTTTGAGTTGATAAGTACATTAGACTTCTCAAACATTTGCTTGTTTACTGCTATAACTAAAAAATACTGAATTTCAAAAGTATTTTAAAAAAATTCTAGAGCAACGAGGTGCTGAAAATAGTATCATTATAAATAAAACTTATAGAAATATTTTTTTTCCAGTCAAGATTTGATTTGTAGAATTTACTCTCCTATGATATTTAGTCTCATCACAAAAAGACAAAAAATATATGTAATGCATACAGATGCAACTGCAGTGTGAATAAGGCACTGCACTGAAGATGATTTAAAAGCAAGACTGAAGATGTTTATTGAGTGCTATCTTTAGAATCAGACACCATTACCCTGAAAAAGCATGAGCCATAGGGTAAATGCAAATGTAACATTAGTTACATTTGCTGCTATTTAGGAAGCCTGAAGAGAGCCTTTTTTTTTCCCTTGCAGACTTCCATTGGCTCAAATAATAGAACTTACATTTGGTACCCAACTCAAGAAATAGTAAAGAAACACAACTTTCCACTAAACTGATGGTTAGGTAGAGCAGATCTCCATTCCATCTTAAGAGAGTCATACAATTAATATAAACCAAGATATACTTCTCAATGACATATTGCAAAGGCCCACCTATATTTCTTATTTTTCAGCTTGATGTGGGTACAGAAGGATCAATCCCTCTCCCTAGCCAAATTCAGTTTTGGGAACAGATGAGAAAGCTATAACTAAAGAACATGACTGTTGCAATTAAAAACCCACTCAAGTGAAAAATGACGGCTTTATTTCCTCATATATTTTTCAAAGGAATAGTATTAAAATGTTGTGAATAAAATGGTCAGAAATTCTCTTTTTGTTTTCCTGACCTCTATTACCTTGCAACACACATGGTATGATAATAGATATGGATAAATGTTCACAAGCAGTAATGGCACTTAAAATGTCATTGATTTCTGTTTGTGATTTAGCTGATATACCTTCAGATGTAGGACTCATTGCTTAACATTTTCATATTAAGTATTTGGACAGAAAATCTCAACTAAACAAAACAATAATTCTGACAGTATGATATATGTAATTCAGTATTATCTACATGCTTCCTTTAATAAAACCTGCTATAGTTAAGGTAGCTCATACTCTTGCATGAGGTTGTATTCAGATTGCAAACATGCAGAAGAGTGATAGTGCTGTAGTGGAGTCTATGGATGTATTTAATTGGTTTTTTTTTTAAAATCTTCCAGGCACTTTGTACTGGGTTTGGTTGGGAGAGAGTTAATTTTCTTTAAAATTACTCATATTGGGTTATGTTTTGATTTATGACCAAAACAACTGAAAGATCACTGTTTCAGCTATTGTTGAGCCGTGCTTATACAGTCTTAAGGTCTTTTCTGCTTCTTACACTGCCCCTGCAGCAAGTAAACTGGAGGTGTACAAGAAGTTGGGAAGTGACACAGCTGGGACAGCTGACCCCAACTGGCCAAAGGATCTTGTAGTCAGCAGCAATAACTGGGGGAAGAGGGAGGAAGGGGGGATGCTCAGAGTTATGGCATTTTTCTTCTCAAGTAACCATCACAAGTGATAAAGTCCTACTTTACTGGAGATGACTAAACATCTGCCTGACAATGGGAAGTAGTGAATGGATTTATTACTTGGCTTTACCTGAACACACAGTCTTTCCTTTACCTATTAAAGTGTTTTTATCACAATCTATGAGTTTTTGCACTTTTACCCTTCCAGCTTTCTTTCCCAAAGCACAGTGGGGCAGTGAGTAAGAAGCTGTGTGGGGCTTAGCTCCCTACCGGGATTAAGCCACAGTACACTTCTAGTGTACTAAAAGTTCTAGGTCATACAGTTAAAATAAATAGTCCCTGTAATTCAGGGTTCTTTCACCCTTGAAGACCAGCATATACCTAACTTCCAAATGAAATGTTGCTCTGTAAAGATAGAACCTCAGGAAATTCTATAAGGCACAAAATCTCTGGTGGTGTTATCGAGCAGATTTGGACAACAGTTCTTTTGTATTATTCACTAAGTGACTAATTTTGTGTGAATTTACTTGAAATAAAGACCTGTCTGCTAATATTTCATTCTTTCTTTACTACTTCTAGTAAAATAAACTATTTGTACTTGTCATATAGCTGCTAATTATATAAAGTCTATAGCATACATGCTGTGTAAAGGTTTGAAGATTTGAATTTCCACATCTTTGAAATGTTGTCTCTTTTCAAAACCATGTTTATGATAGGGTTGAGCAAACTTAGTCTGGTTTTACTGATCTAACTGAAAACATATGGCTTACTCTGGGTAATGTTCAGAGGGATTTCTCAAAGCTATGTTATGAAATAACTACCCAGCATCTATTGCGTAGTCACAGGGATTGGGAGCCTGAAATCCATCTGCTATTTTTCTATAAAATTGTTCCCTTTTAAGTGTGGTTATAATTGAAATAGGAGGATTAATTAAAACATCAATACAGGAGGAGGGTCAAAATTCATGAGAAGTTGACATATAAATTCGTAACTTTCAAGAAAATTCAGAACTGTTGTGAGATCTGTAAACAATATAAAATTAAGTGTAGCTGTGTGCAACTAACAGTCCAACTATCAGCTTTTAAAATTCTGTCATAGGGGCACTGAAATACCCAAATCATCTCTACTTTGTCTCAGGGACTATCATCTGTATTGTTTTTACGTTTTACTTAATATCACAGGACTAAAACTTAATAAAATGTCAATATAGCCAATGTCTTGGCTAATATTTAATTTGTAGGCTTAAATGAAATAATAGCAAAGTTTTCAAATAATGTATATTGCACATCAGTGCAGAGAAGAGCTTGCTGCAGTTAAAATAAAAAGACCTCTTGCAAGAAGACAGGGAAGAAAGAGCAAGCCAAGGAATTACTCAGATAACAAAGGTATCAAGTCTTATTTCCCACCCACAAAATAAGCTAGCAATAGTTCATTTTCCCATAAAGGAAGGACATCTACCTAGTGTTAACAGAGTGGATGGCATCAAGTAAATGTGCTGCTCACTGGCTGGGTGACCCAGCCTTGCTGCTTTCTGTCAGAGTTATAAGGAAAGAGTCTGAAAGCAGCTGGAAAACAACCTTGTTTATATACTATATGTAAACTAGACCTTCCTGTTATGTATCATTTAATCTTCCTAATATATCCTTCTCAATTTTGGCTGACTTCAAATCCTTCTTAGAACATTTTCTTTTTATTCACTATGGTGCCTGCCTAGTATTGAGAGACTGTAGACAATATAATAAAGTAGATTGAGATGAAGCTGAAAATGTTTCACTTTCTCCCAGATACAGCAAAACCAATATACATAAGTATAAATACACACACAGACACTCCACCCCACCTCCCCCAAACACATATGTAAGCACTTACAAGTGAGCTTGAAAACTGACCATGGAACCAATACCTGAACATTACATATAGTCAGATTGCTTAGAACTAATGTACTGTCCAGTGTCAATTTTGGGGAATAAATATATCTCTGGGAAACTGAATTTCCTCAGGCAAGAACACAGAACTGTACTTTCTATGAGAAACTGTTGGCTAAAAAGCACCTTGTGGCAGCTGGAAATTTCTGAAGTGTTCCAATAAAGAGAGGCCATGCTTTGTACATGTGCTATAAACAGACAGAAATCTCGACATAAAGAGCAGAAACAAACCTACTGAAATGTAGAGATTAATTTAGAGCAGTAATATGAAAGCCTGGTCCTCCTAGAATTGAAGAGCATATATTTTGTCTCTTTTAACCAGAGAACATTGCTTCTGCATGGATAATTAAATTCCACCTGAGATTGTATCAAAATTCTTCTCTACACATTTGTTTTCTTCAATGATCACCATATGTTTCCTTTTTTTCTGGTAAACAACGGAGAGAACAGGGGAAGAAAGTCCACAAACTGTCTTGCTTTTATAGAAACTGACAAAAAAAGTGATTTATTTCCTCATTAGTTTTGACAATGATCTATTTGTTAATTTTTATTGCTAATGGGGGTGGGGGTGGGGGGGTGGAAACCTTGTTGTACGCCTATGGCACACCTTCACAAAGTCCTCAGGACTAGCGTAAGAAATGGTGTTGCACTGTGTTTGTCTCGACATTGCTGCTGCACCACTACCACTACCTGGCCTCAACATCCTGTCACTGTGGAGGAGTACGCTCTGAAGGAGACAAATTGTCCCCAAAGAATCCATGATATCTGCCCAACGCTAGAACAGCAACATCCTTGGCAGTGCCTACCAAGCTGCACTTGTGCACGAGCTGGGCTGAGAGGAAATCAGAGTGAGGAAGATGTGAGGAGGCTGAAGACACCGCAGGTTGACCCCCCCACTGGCACGACTACCATGAACACCTGGGCATGTGTGCATGGAGGAACACGGGGCGGCACGTATTACAATGAGCTCTGTGGAAATGGGTGGACTTTTTGGAGAAATCATGGGGACCAGGACAATAAAAGGATTGCGTACTCCTCTCTCAGGGGTCACGCATGACTGCTCTTTATACAACCATGAAATGTTATAAAATATTTTTTGTAAAGCAGAGTATCCCATTAGAGATATGACCCTGCTAGTCTTCTCCAGCTATGAATTTTTCACAGCTCAGTAGAAATCATGGGAAAAGGTACTATTGGCTTCCAAGTTTACTAAAAAACGTTTTACTTTCTCATACCCACAAAGTGAAGCAGAGCATAATTTTTGAAGAAAACTTCTGCTAGCTTTTAACTAGTAGTAACAAAGCCCTAAAAATATAGTAACAACAATATTAAGAAATAGTTGTATAAGCAATGTTCTGAATTGAAAGAGGAATCAACAATAAGTTTCCTAATTGGATTGCTGACATGGGAAGGTAAATGTTATGTAACAGATCTATTTTTACGCATGCTGCAAAAAACATGGAAAACTTTCTGGTATAGAAAGTCAGTCTCCTTTTCCAACAGCTTCGACAAGCAATAAAATTTTTTCTCTACATACAGAACTGAGGAAAACATTCCTGCATTCAAAATGTGATATTCTATAGGTGATGAACATTGTTACTAATGATTAGAGATGGTGAATTCTTGCATTCTGAAGGCTTTAATAATATTAAATAAATAAACTTTATAAATAAATAAATAAAGTTTATAAATATATTTAAATAAATAAACTTTATTTTTCTCTCAAGTAAAGGTTTACTTCCACTAATTTTTAGCCTTACATGACCTGCTGGGTGCTGAATATTCCAAGATTTTTATTAGCCAGCCTCAGGAGTAATTATAGCACATGCCAGAAATAGAGTATAAATAGATATATATTTGTGCAGGCTTTTCTATTTGAATATTAAACCTATTTCATGGGAAATCCTTCTCTTTGGACTTTGCACTGTCAAACACAAATGCTGGGAAGAGCATGGCTTGATTATCATTATTTCACATCTTCTCTCTTCCTTTACAAGACTCAGAACAGAAATGAACTTGTAACAGAGCAGGTTTAGATGAATTATTCTATAGAAGAACTATTGGATCAAAAGCTACCACACCTGGTAACTGTTTAGCAATGCCTTGTTAAATCATAGAATCATAGACCCATTTAGTTTGGAAATGAACCTTAAGATCATGGAGTCCAGTAAGAAACGTAACACTGCCAAGTCCACCATTAAACCATGTCACAAATCGCCACATCTACACATCTTTTAAATACCTCCAGGGATGGTGACTCAGCCACTTTCCAGGGCAGCCTATTCCAATGCTTGATAACCCTTTTGGTGAAGAAATTTTTCTTAATAGCCAATCTAAGTGTCCCCTGGCACAACTTGAGGCCGTTTCCTCTCTTTTCTCCTATCACTTGCTACCTCAGAAAAGAGACCAACACCCAGTTTGCTACAACCTCCTTTCAGGTAGTTGTAGAGCAAGATAAGGTCTCCTGTTATCCTCCTTTTCTTCAGACTAAACTACCCCAATTCCCTCTGTCGCTTCTCTCAGGACTTTTTCTCCAGATCCTTCACTGCCTTCGTTACTCTTTGGATACACTCCAGCAACTCAATATCTTCTAGTGAGGGCCCCAAAAGTAAATACAGTATTCAAGGTGCTGAACACAGTATTTGAGGTGCAAGCTTAGGGACTGAGGAGGAGTACTGAGGTAACAAAGGATATTGATGAGTTTCAGGATACAGTACAGAAGAAGTTGGTGGCTGGAAACAATTTTACCAACTGAAATCCTTAGTTATAAAATGAAGACTGACAGACAGCCATGAGCAAACTATACATTAGAGATCAAGTCAACTTTTCAACTAGAAAGTTCTTCTAGAAAGCTTGTCCCACTAAACTTTTACTGTTTACTGTTATTTGGGAACATGGAAACACAAAGCTAATACTTTCTTACATATGACACTGAAGACTTAATGCCAAACACAACAAAAACCTGTATCAGCTTTCTATGAAATTCAGGTTAAGTTGAAGGCAAATTAACTCATACAAACTAAATAAAAGAAAAAGCAAAATATGATGAGGCTAAGGAGTCCTAAAAAATCCATTAGTAAATACAATACTGAAGATGAGGAAATATTCATTGGTGAAAGAATACCTTGAAGTGCGAAGTTCCAAAATAAGTTTTCTGTAGTGAGTTTTAATATGATAGTGCTATTCCATTTTATTAAGCATCAGTTGTCATGAATAAGAGAATTGGAAGACACAATTCTCATTGTCTTCTGTGACTCCAAGATCAAGCTGAATCTTCATTCTTATAACACAGACTTCCTGACAAATCAGAAAAAAGGAGAAAAGGACTACAGTCCACACAATCCACAGCCAAGCCTTGCTCAACAATTAAAGTAACTGGCTCAAGTTCTTCAAGTACCAAGCCTTTATTATTTTTCTTCCAAATTTTTGTGCTTTAAATATTTATTCCTTTAATGGTTGTTTGCTTCCTATTAAGAACCTGACTGAGTCAACACTCCTGTGTGACATTGTTACAGAACAACAAGTAGATAAGCATCTGTACCCTACGCTTTAAACAGGCATGTAAATATAAAATTTTGCTGTATCTCACAATGTGATCTGATTCCATACCCACATCACTCCAACAGTGGTGGTTCAGTGAGCAAGAACAGATTTGCACTGCATAGAGGGCAGAGGTGTTATTACAATGTTAATTCTGATGCTTCTTATCTTTTCAGAGTTTTTAGCTCTGCAACTTTAAGTAAGCTGCTTTGTAATGCATAGACTATGTACTTTAGTGTTATATGCAAAACAAAAGGCTATGGAAATTCTTGATAAGCATCTGCAACACTGGTACTAATGAAAATACACTTAAAGTGGAAATAATGTCTTATAGGAAGATGTGGAAGAAAGAGAAATAAGAGATTCTTGTGTGACAGAGCCTCTTCTGTTCATGTTTCTCAGGCCCCTGGATATGAAGTGATGACCTTTCGGTTTGCTGCCCAGCAGTTCCCCATGTCTTATGAATAGGCAGGAAAGGAACATAAAGAATTTTGCTTTATGTTAGAGAGAACTCCCTGTCCCTTTGCAACCCAGAACACACATATGACATTCCCTCTGTGCCTTGGGGGCAGGAAATGGGCAGTAACACCTCTGTCACTGTTCACTGGCCAAACAGCTGATGTTCATGGGGAAATATTTCACAGTTTTTGAGATGTGTAACTGTATGACTGAATTTCATTCCTAATTAGTAATATAATTTATTCATTCATTTTTCTGTATCTGCTCATAATTTCTCATCAACATACTTACCCTGGGTATGCCAGTTGCCATAACAACTCTTCATTTTGATCTCTTCCATCATTGTTTTTATGGTAAAGGTTTTCAGTTTAAAGCTAGGTTGCATTCTTCCAAGATTGCTTAGAAGCTGTTGATTCTTTTCTCTGGAGAATAATGAGCTCTTCTGTTTGGCCACAGGTGAAGGTGGTGTTTTGGCACAAGTTTATTACAAAATAACGGAAAATCCCATATAAACACATCTCCTTGAAAGCAAATAGAATAGAGCATCCCTTTAGAAGAGACTTTAGCATGCATGATCTGAATCTGATTTATAGACGCTATAGGGAGATAAATTAACTATTGAAACTGCTACAAAGTATTAGGGTAATATCTTCAGCATTTGAAATTTGCATACTGGAGTTTGGTGTCTTAAAAATGGGGTTTAGTAAAAACACAGGCTATAGAAGCTGGAAAGGGCTTTACTGAGCAAAGGCCAGCGGGTCACACACCCATTAAGTAGGAGACTTGTAAGTCCTTTGTGGCTTAGTGAATTGAACAAACTAGCTTTTACAGGCTGAAATCGTGAAAGACAGATAAAATCAGCAAGTCTAACAGCCCCACCAAGTTCAACATAAACAAGGTCAGAATCATGTCTGTTTCTGTCTCTGTGGAGGCTACAGTTTAAATAGTTTGGCATAACCTTCCCTCTCTTTCCTTGCTTAAATGAGCAATTGCCTTTTAAGGAACAACTATTACCCTATAGACTCATTGTTGCAAAGTACTTTTTTTTTTTTTTTTTTTTTTTTGAGTAATCACTAGCAGATATCCATTTATTGAAATTGTCTTGTGAGAACAACAGTGGCAACGTAACAGTTAAGGGATGACTAGGAGTATTAGTACAAACAAAAATAATTAAAGTAACATCAACAAATAAAGCAGGTCCTTTAACTTTATTGGTAAGAGAATAAGGGGTGATTATTGGTAACCTTGTAAGAGCCACAAAACTTAACAATGTAAGTGGCAATGTCCTTTATCTGTGTTGTGTAGGTGGAAGTGCTTGCTATTTGTGTGTTTGCATTTTAACTGGCCCAGAGAAAGAGGGGGAGAACGGGAGAAACAGATACCATTTAATCTGAACAAATATATATTTCATTTTTCAGTTAGATCTTGTATTACAATATAGTACTGCAGTTACAGACCTATTGCTGCAGGAAAAAAAAAAAAAAGGGGAAAAATAACTCAGAAAACAAGTACTACTTTCATCTAACCAGTATTATTACTTCCCATGCTACAGTAGTTGTCAGATAAAAAGGTAGGGTTTGGGTTTTCTTTGATAGTGATATATTTTAGACAGCAAAATATCACAAATATAAGCCAATGGTCCATGTGAAAACTGCAAGACAAATCAGAATTTATGTAACATATGTAAAACAATCATTTAATCTTGCATCTGCTAAACCCTGCACCATTGTTCTAATACAGAAGAAGAAGGGAAATGGGATATGGTTTGTCAAGTATAACCATTCTTTTTTTGTGTAAAATTAAGTTCTAATTCAATATATAAGGTAAAAAAAAAAAACAACAACCTTGAAATTCAAGAGAGTTTTCAAAAACTCTTGTGAAAGTAAAAATAAGGCTAGTTATTTATGTGCTCAAGTAGATTTTCAGTATTCTAGTTAGAGGCATAATTTTAGAATTCATTTAATAAGACACAACTGAGAGTGATAAAAATAGATATTTCTATTCTATATTAATAATAAATTCTTTGGATCATATCTCCTTTGTTGTTACATTTTTTAATTCCTTCCTGTACCAGAACTTAACAGATGCAAACTAAAAGTTCATTGGCATTAAAACTAAAGAACTGGACAATACTAGTATGCATTGAAACTGATATATTAAAAAAGCTGTTAAATACTTATTTTTATATTAAAAAATTTTTTTTGCATGTGTGTGGAAAAATTTTGTTCCACTTCTACAGTTCTGTAAAGGATTTCTCAACAGCTGTAATACTTTGGTCACCTTGTTTTTGTTTTTCAACCAGTTTCAGCATCAAATAGATGACACATGTCTTCTGATTTTGAAGTCTTGTTCAGTTAAGAAGTTGTATGATAATGAAGTCCTTATTTTCACGTGTAACTTCCTTCCATACAGCCAACATGAAGCGTCTTCATCAAGAAATTATTGAGAGGTATGTGGTAAGTTGCATTCATTGTTAATTGTTATAAACTGTAATTTTGTTCTTCTGCTTCCCTTGAGACTCCCTTGGGAAAGTTCTCTTACAGGAGTACCTCTCTCTCCTACACACCTACAAATGCATCTGTCTCTTTTGAAAGGCATGTTTCACTTGTTTAGGAACAAGTAAAGCTCCTATTTCTTCCTCTAGTGGTAAGCCATATACCCAAGGCAGTTGTGCAGGTGATTTTGACAGGCCTAATACTGTCATGGAAACTGCGTTTCTACATGCAGTCTGCCTGTTGCATCTGTAGAATTGCTTTGAATATTTGCAGATCAACATATTATTATAAAAGAGAGACTACTGGACCCTTCCTTTACCATGCCTTCCTACCCCTCTGCTAGCTATTATTTTCATCTGGAAAGAAAAGTGTTTAAAAATGTTTTCTCATCCAAATCTCAGCTATGTATCTTCTGAAGAAAGTGATACTTTTAGATGTTTGATTTATTGTGTTCTATATGCAAGGTTCAGAAACATAGTTTGATTTACATAAGTTTTGTCAGTTTACAATACTTGAGAGATTTTTACAACAGCATCAAGAAATCATAACACTGGCACTTCTCAGTTTTGTAATGTCCTACACACTGTATTTTTAAGCTAAATGTATGTGAGCATTAAAAAAGTCTTTATTTTAATTAGCTATGGGGACAAATAATTTCAAAATAAATAGAACTGTCTTTTTCATGCATATTTGTATCTATAGTTTATTTACAAAACCTATTTCTATGGAAAACTGAGATAGACTGCTGTTCTGTGCTGCCTTTTTTCTGTAGATCAACTAAAATGTTCAGTGGATTGGATTCATTGGTTAGTATCTAAAAAGTCAATACCTGTCAACATCTTATTATACTCAAATAACTACTTTTCTCCTAAACAAGGTTATTTACACTAGTTTTGTTATAAAAATTGGAATATAGAAACAAAATAGGACATATATGAAAATCCTGTCGTTTTGCATTTCCAATCTATCAAATCCTGCAGTCTCACTCAAGTTCTGCAAAAACTTACGTTGTACTTTCCATAAAAAATATTAGATACTTTGGGTTTTAGGTTTGTATTTTCTCCAGTGTAATAGAAACACTTTGTTACATAAAAGCATGCTAAACAGATGAAAATTCAATTTAGCAAACATTAAAGTATAAGCATCAGAAACAAGGCAGTTATCATTTCACCTTTCAGAGAGAAAAGAAAATTGAAACATGGTATAGGAGATACTCTACTGGTAATCCCTGGTAAAAGGGATTACTTGAGGGAACTGAACACAGACAAATCATTGGAATCAGATGTGCTGGGGTCAGAAAGGAAAAATGACACGCCAGGGAACAACTGGCAATTCATCCATGCTTTGTTTCAGGGGAAAATCATGGTTGCAATTCCTCTTGCAGCATATTTCAGGTCAGATGAAGGAAAAAGTGATTTGACAGGGATGAACCATTTACAGAATCACATAACGGTTCACAGTAGGGGGACAGGAAGGGACCTCTGGAGATCATCTGGTCTAACCTGCTCAAGCAGGGCCACCTAGAGCTGGTTGCCCAGAACAGTGTCCAGAGAGTTTTTGAGTATCTCCAAGGATGGAGACTCCATAGTCTCTCTGGGCAACCTGTGCCAGTTCTAGGTCACCCTCACAGTAAAAAAAGTGTACTGTGATTTTCAGAGGGAATCTCCTGTGTTTCAGTTTGTGCCCATTGCCTCTTGTCCTGTCATGGGACACCACTGAAAATAGTCTCTCTCTGTATTCTTTACACTTGTTACGGAGGCTTCCAAATAAGCAACCCACCACCAATTTAAAAAAATAAATAAATTTATTTTTTTAATAAAACCACCAGTCAGCCCTCCGTAGATTACAGATCTGAATGTCCGCAGGAGGAGAACAGAATAACTTTCTGGGGTTTAACAATAACCCAAAACACTTTACAAAGCCCCACTCCCCAGGGGTTTAACGGCAACCCCAAACGTAGACAAAGCTTCATTACCTAGGGTTTAACAGCAACGCAAAACGCACTATCACTCACCTAGAAAGTGAGGGGTCTCAACCTCGAGGACCTGCTCAGGGCAGTGTCCCAACCCAAGGCACCTCGAGGAGTTTCCCTGGGCGGCATCCTGACCCAAGGGGAGAGTCCTCTGACCGCAGCGTGCAGCTCCAGGGGGACGAGCTCAGAATGGCTCCCCCAGGGGACTCTGTTTATACGCAGACCGAATCTGACCTGTAGTCAATAGCAGCTCCCATTGGTCAAAGGTCTCAACTACCGCAAGACCTTAAAAACAAAGACAGCCAAAAGCTGCCACGTTTCAGCAGCCAGGAAGCTCTGTTTTCACTGGGCAGATGCACCTGCCACAACACTCTCCCTTTAAATATTTGTACACATTGACAAGATCTGCCCTGAGCCTTCTCTTCTCCAGGCTGAACAGGCCCACTTCTGTCAGCCTTTCCTTATAGAAGAGATGCTTCAGTCCCTTCAGTATCTTCATGGACCTTCAGTGGACCCTCTCTAGTATGTCCATGTCTCTCTTGTACTGAGGAGCCCAGAACTTGACTCGATACTCCCGGGGTGGTCTCACCAGCGCTGAATAAAAAGGAAGGATCACCTCCCTTGACGTGATGGTAGTGTTTTGCCTGATGCAGCCCAGGATACCATTAACATTGACTAAATTGATCTCCTTCTGTGACAAAATTATCTACTTAGTGGACAAAAGAAAGGCTGTGGATGTTGTTTATCTGGACTTTAGTAAAGGCTTTGACACAGCATTCTCTTGGACAAACTGGCTGCTCATGATTTGGATGGGCATATTCTTTGCTGGGTCAAAAACTGGCTGGATGGCCAGACCCAAAGAATTATGGTGAATGGAGTTGAATGCAGTTGGCAGCTGGTCACAAGTGGTGTTGCCCAGGGCTCAGTACTGGGAACAGTTCTGTTTAATATCTTTATCAATGATCTGAATGAAGGGATCGAGTGTATCCTCAGTAAGTTTGCAAACAACACTAAATTGGATGGGAGTGTTGATCTGCTTCAGGGTAGAAAGGCTCTACAGAGGGATCTGGACAGGCTAGATGTTTGGCCAAGGCCAATTGTATGAGGTTGAACAAGGCTAAGTGCCAGGTCACAGCAGCCCTATTCAATGTTGCAGGCTTGAGGAAGAGTGGCTGAAAAGCTGCCTGACAACAAAGGACCTGGAGGTGTTGGTCAACAGCCAGCTGAATAAGAGCTGGCAGTCTGCTCAGGTGGCCAAGAAGGTCAAGAGCATCCCCTGGCTTGTATCAGAAATAGTGTGACCAGCAGGACTAAGGAAGTGACCATCCCCCTGTACTCACCACTAGTGAGGCTGCACCTCGAATACTGTGTTCAATTTTGGGCCCCTCAGTATAAGAAAGACATTGAGGTGCTGGAGCATGTCCAAAGAAGAGCAACAAACCTGATATGAAGGCAGTGAAGGGTCTAGAGCACAAGTCTTATGAGGAGTGGCAGAGGAAACCGGGCTTGTTTAGTCTGGAGAAAAGGAGGATGAGGGGAGACCTTTTCTCACTCTACTATTACCTGGAAGGAGGTTGTAACGAGGTGGGTGTTGGTCCCTTTTCCCAGGTAGCAGGTGATAGGACAAAAGGAAATGGCTTCAAGTTGTGCCAGGGGACTTTAGATTGGCTATTAGGAAAAATTTCTTCACCAAAAGGGTTATCAAACACTGGAACAGGCTGCCCAGGGAAGTATCTGAATTATCATCCCTGCCAGTATTCAAAAGACATGTAGATGTGGCACTTAGGGAGGTGGTTTTATGGTGGACTTGGCAGTGTTAGGTTTCTGGCTGGACTTGATGATCTTAAAGGTCTTTTCCAACCAAAATGACTCTATGATTCTATAAACATTCTTTGTTGAAAAGACACATTGCTGGCTCATATTTAACTGTGTGTTCACCAGCACCCTAGGTCCTTTTCTGCCAAACTATGTTCCAGCTGGGTGCTCCCCACATATATTGGTGCATGAGGCTGTTCCTCCCCTACTGCAGGACTTTGCACTTCAACATGTTGAGCACCACGAGGTTTCTGAAAGACTATTTCACCAGCTTGTTTAGATCCCTTCGGATGACAGCAAAAACCTCTGCTGTATCAACCACTCCTCCCTGTTCCCTGTCATCTGCAAACTTGCTGAGGGTACACTCTGCCCCATCATCCAGATCATTAATGAAAATGTTAAACATGACTGGACCCAGTACTGATCCTGGGGTGTACTGCTAGTTACTGGCCTTCAGCTACACTTTGCACCATTGATCATCACCCAGTGAATGACCTGGCTGTTGAACCAATTCAGCACGTTGTTTGCTCATCCAGCCCATACTTTATTACCTTCTTGTCCTGGTTTTGGCCAGGATAGAGTTAACTTTCCGTGGGCTGGGTCCTGATTGATCATTGGACCATTCCATGTCATGTGACATCAAAGCTCAGCATATAGGTGAGCAAGTGCTCTCTCACGGGTGTTGTTTGTTTTGTTTTTGGTTTCCGGATTGGCTGGGTGGTTGGGTGGGCTTCTCTGGTGGGTTGAGATCGCTGCTGGGGATGGGCCCTGTACCAGTCACCGTTCGGTGAGCCACTACTGCATTTTACCTGTTTTGGACTACTATCATTATTGTTCTTTTTTGGTAGTAAATTTTTGTTATTTAACCTACAAATTTTCTTCTTTTTTTTTTTTTTTTTTTTTTTTTCTGTCCCTCCTCTATTTCACTGGGGAGGGGAGGGGAGGGGGGGGAGGAAGTAAACAACTGGCCATGTGGCAATTTGCTACTCGCTGAGTTCAAACCACAACAGTTTTTGGCACCCAACGTGGGGCATGAAGTTTGAGATAATGGCAGAATGGGTAATGATGTTGATTTCTTGGCTCCTTAAGATTTTATGACCTCCTGTATTTCACCGGGGCCGGGCCGGGGGGGGGGGGGAGTAAACAACTGGCCATATGGCAATTTGCTACCGGCTGAGTTCAAACCACAACACTTCTATATAATGATTTATGCAAGACAGTGTCAAAGGCTTTACTGAAGTCCAGGTAGACAATATCTACTGCTCTTCTTTCATCATTTCATCATAGAAGATTATCACATTGGTCAGGCATTAATTCCCCTTGGTGAATCCATGCTGACTACTCTTGATTATTTTCTTGTCTCTTCATGTGCCTAGAAATAGTTTCTAAAATTAGTTGCTCCATCACCTTTCCAGAGATCCAGGTGAGTCTTGTAGTTCCATGGGTCCTCCTTCTTGAAGATGAGTGACATTTTCTCTCCTCCAGTCTTGGGGCACTTCTCACAATCGTCATGGTTGATCAAAGATAATCAAGAATGGACTCATGACATCAGCCATCTCCCTCAGAACTCTTGCGTGATCCTGTCAGGGCCCGTGGGCTTATATATTTCCAGTTTGGTTAAGCGTTCCCTGATTTGATCCTCTCCCACCAAGGGTACATCTTCCTTGCTCCAGACATTCTTCCTGGTCTCTGGGACCTGTGATTCATGAAGGTCAGTCTTGTTAATAAAGAATGAGGCAAAGAAAGCATTCTGCATCTCAGCTTTTTCCATGCCCTGTGTAATTGGGTTGCTCACCTTATTCAGCAATAAGCCCACATTTTCCCTAGTCTTCTTTTTGTTACGTACTTATAGAAGCCCTTCTTGTTGTCACTGACATCCCTCATCAGATTCAATTCCATCTGGACAAACCACAAACCTCCAGTTCGAGGCCTCCAATTGAGGAAAGATGGCAATAAACATGATCATGTTGAGCAGAGGCTATTGAGAATGTGGGGCTGGAGCCCTTGCTCTGCAAAATGTTGCTGTGGGAGTGGGACTGTTTCAGCCATTGGAACACCCATAAACATTCCCTGCACTGGGCATGGAGGAGACGCAGCCAGGGTCTTTACAGTGGTGCATGACAGGAGGGTAAGAGGCAGGGTCACCAGCTAAAACACAAGAAGCTCAGGCTGGAGATAAGGAAAAAACATTTTCCCATGAAGATAGCCCAACCATGGAGCTGAGGCCAAAGAAAGCTGGGCCATCTCTGACATTGGGGATTTTCACACTCCAACTGGATAAAACCCTGAGCAGCCTGGTCCAACCCCATGGCTGAGCCTGCTCTGGACATGGTCTGAGACTAGAGATCTGCCCAGGAGACCTCCCTGTCAGCCTGAATTATCTTCTGATCCTACAATCAAAATAATATTCTTACAACTACAAACCGATAGAGTCAGGATCCCAAGATCCTTGAGATAGCTGTTCAGTAATGAATTGATCAATCATTAGTGTCCCCTATAAGAAAGCCATCAGAGAGCATAACATCAGTCTCCTTAGCCCAAATTGTTTGGTAGTTATACATGTATGACAGCACTAATAAAGTGTTCTTTGCCTTGGAAAACTTAATTCTTACTATCCATAAGAGTTTTTCTGCCATGTAAGTAAACATATCCTCAATTGCTTTGCTGAATTAAGGACCTTAATAGTCAAGTCCAATCTTCTACTTCATCATTCTGCCAATTCTGTATACCTTATAAATGAATATTTGCAAAAAAATCCCCTAAAACAAAACAAAACAAAACCAGTAAAAATTGGCTAACAAAAAAACCAAAACCCAAACAAGCAAAGTACTCACTTTTACATATTGCTTTACAGTCAGGAGTAAGAAGGAAATTTATCTCATCACAAGAGTAAAACACATAGATAAGTTAAACAGCTCCTGTCTGTCAGTGGAAATATATCAGAAGTGAATATATGTGTTTCCCTTCTCTTTTCAAACTTACGCAAATGTTTTTGTTCCCTTTCCCCAACAGGATCCTTTGAGAGCTCATTGATGATCTGTTGTTTCCATGCAACCATCATCTCCTTTGAAGAGATCTGTTCCTATTTTTCACTTTGTAGGAAGCGAAAACAAATATCAGTTAAGAGAGGTTGGTAACAAGAAGAGATAGAGGAAAACAATCTTTCTGGATATTTCTGTTTCAGACAGTCATTCAAAAAGGTCGCACTGGTAAATGAGAATTTTAGACAGATAAATTAAGCATAAGATTAATGATAAGAACTATTGGGGAGAAATCCTACTTTTAACAGCTGTGTCCACTTGGATGATGTGGTGAGGGAAAACAAAGCAAGTGGTTCGGACACTTCTCTGGCAATAAAGCAATTTTGCTGATGCAGGTTGGCTAGACTAGGAGGTATGCTGCTGAGCATAAAACACAGCACAAGTTGGCAGAGATCCTGCTGTGTTTTGCAGGATCAGGGCACTGATTCTTTTACCCTCCTTCTTTTGAAATCACCTGACTTAATTATACAACAGAGAGAATATATTGGTCTTTTTCATAATGATTCTTGCAAGGAGGGTAATACTGCTCAGCACACAAAATAAATCTCTTAGCAAAAAGGTTAGAAACAGGGTAGACTGGGCCTATAGGTAGAAGTTCACCGGCTTTCTTCTATGGGACATCAACTGTCTGCTTTAATATGAAGTGGGTTTATGTGGCAGCTTGACTAACCTGAACTTACTAAGAACATTTTTAGAATGCACATTTAGGAAGAAATTTTTGTAGGTTCAGAACTACTGTTAATAAAGGTACTGAAAGTGCATAATAATGTTGCTCTTACAGGGGGAATAAAAATAGTTTGATTAAGACTGAGAAATAAAGTGCAGGAAGAGCATGATTCCATTTGATAGATATTGATTTCATTTAGATTTGCTAAGTATGGCTAATTGGGTGGGAGTTGTGAATAATATTAGGAGATGTGAATAACAAGGACATATGTTAAAGATGTAATTGTAATAAATAGAAAATTGAATTTTAATGACTAGAATAAACTGAATAGAATTAGGAAAAACATCTTGTAGTTTTCTCTTTTAGTTTAACTCTGATGTCCTGGATGTAAAGTTGAAGTTTAAAATGACATAAATAGAATTTCAGTAAAGTGACTGAAGAGGTAAATTTGGTCAGGTTGTTGGTTATTTTCCTAGGGAGGAACTCTATACTTCAGTACCTGTGCAAAGACTAGATGCAGGCTAAAGGACCAGAAAAGCAAGTAAGTAATTTTAATAAACATTATTTTTAAAATAAATTTTCATGATACGTATTGTGCTCAAGTATAATGGTTTAACCTGAATGACTTCTCATAAAATAGTGTGCCTTGAAATCATCAGGACAATCATAAGGACTTCACAGAAGTAAAGTTTAATCTGGCAGAATTTCCCACATGGTTTTAGGACACAGAAACTACAATGTAGGAGAAAATGGAAGAGTGGGGGTGGGAATGGAGAACAACAGAAAAACAAACCCAAAAAACCTACCAAGAAAAAATCTGCATTCTGCAGATCTTTGTGTTCTCATTCTGCTTTTCAGGATTGCTAATGGTCACCCTTAAATACATATACATATCTGGGACAAAAATTAAATATATATCTTGGGGGGGGAAAAAGCCTCAAAAAACCAAAACCACAAGCAACAACCTAACCTTCCTGCAGGTAGGAGCTCAAACTAGCTAATTTCATTGATAAAACCCATAAATCTCTACTTCAGCAGTGATGTATGGATATAGCTACAAAATCTAGATGTAACACACTTCAGACATGCAACAGTGATACATGCTATCTTTGCAACTGCTACATACCATATTGCACTAGACAGTGATAATTAGAAGTCATTGTTTCTGTAAGACACATCTGTCCATAGGAACATAAATGTGTCATCTGTAAATTTGAAGATAAACATGTCCCCACATTTATTTAGATAAGTTGTTTGCTAGTACAATATATTTTTATTTAATTGTCACGGGACTTCTTAAAAGACTAATTTGGAAGAAGAAAAACATAAATGAAATAGCATATATAAATCTTTTTAAAATATAAAATCATTTTTTTATAATCACCACTACCTATTCATTTCACCTGCAATATATCTTCATTTCTCAGAGAGATACCTTTTACCTGTTTTTCATGTCCATAACTTGTCAACGCTGCAGATTTCTGTGAAAAAGCAGGTTCATATCCATACTGTATAGCTAACACAGGCTTCAAGAAAACATCCTCAATACCCTGCATAACTTACAGGAAGATAGTTTTAACCATAACTTAAAATTTTAACCAACTAGTGGGAATAGATATGCAATTATTTTTGAAGTAGGATATGCAGCCCATATTAATTTTTGCCTTAAATTACATTTTGAGGAGGTGAGATTAGTTTTTTTTGAATTCTCATGTACCCTAATGTAGTGTTAACCCTTTCTCATGAATTCCCCAACTTCCAGCAATGATCTATGGGCAGTTCTAAACTAATATAATTTGCTGGAGCTCTTTCACATAAAAATGACCTTAGAATTCCTGATGTGGTGTGATCAATATAGTTAAATCTGAAGGTGACAACCATCTCCCATATAAGGACATTTGTCATAGTGACCAAAGTCAGATTTTCCTAGTGTCTTAGCTTTTTTTTTTTGTAAGCATCATGTATATTTTAGATATTAAAGTGTATGAATAGTTGGTCTTGAGCTCTTCCTAAGACTATCAGAATTTGAGGGTTATTCCGTGCCTCACTAAAGAAGAATTTTCAGTTTTGCATAAAAACTTCTAATTTAATTTCTGATGTTGAGATATAAATATTTAATAGCCCACTTATAAAGATACACATGTAAACACTTGTAGTACAGGGCTAACATTTTGAAAATGCCTCAATGATGTAAAAATCCTAGTATCAATTTTTAAAGTGATTTAAACTTTCTAGAAAAAGAGAATAATGAACTTATGAGAAAAATCTTATTTAGAGCTGTATTATGTAACAAAGTGAATTGCAAGAACTCTTTCCAACATATGAAGTATGGTTATGAAGTATTTCATGTTACCCAATAATGAATTCTGCAAGCTGTGCCTCCACAGTACAAATGCATCTAGATACTCAGAAAATTTTGATTTTCTAAGAAAAAGAGAGAGAAATATTCTTTTTAAAAATCTATTTATTCGTATTTTGGATTATATCTGTTTCCTGGTTCTTCATGTATTTATCTTTTTGAGACTAAGTTCTACAATTCATTCTTCTGGCCACAGAAAAGTTGACACTGAAGGTTCAACTAGTTCCTAACACAGAAGCTTCCCTCTTTAATATCATGTATGAGACAAATTACGTTAAATGAGTATTCCACAACTGGAACAGGCTTTTTCACGCTACTGGACTTATGAGCAAATTCCAGTCCTAGTTTGCAAACTTTAACTGTGACAAACTGCAATTTGCTGTAGTCTTTCTTTTTCTTGCCATTTTTAAGATATGGTACTGTAATCATCATCAGCAACAGTAACTAGGATCTGTATTGCAGGGAATTAAATAAGAGAAAAAAAATCAGTTGACGATACCTCTCTCTACCCCAAGTTAAAGGTACTGTATATTTTCTTCTGAAGTCATCAAATCACACTAAAAGTTACTATATCACTTGACTTCAAGTTATCAGATATAAAACTAATCAGTCTTCTTATCAGTAAAACACACACAAAATCAAAACTTTTCCTTCCAAACAGGAGAGATAGTGCAGAATCATTTAGCATTTGACACTTGTTCATTACGGGATAGACTTTTCATATATATTGATAATAATTTTTGCACAAAAGAAGAAGGGATTTTCCTTTCAAAACCTTTACCAGTTTTACCATAGAATTATAAATAGATGAAAATCCCTTATTATAGAGATATTTATAATATCCTTCCCATCAAGGGTTTAGTGGTTCATACCTGCTGAATAATGTTGTAGCTCCCATTTATACATAAATGCTCTCTGTGTGTAGAGGTGGGGTGGGTGAAGTGTGTGTAGGGACTGCTATTTATTTCTTTCTAAATATATTGACATACATTTTGACGATGGCTGTGATGGCACTGTGTTGTAGAGTGTACTGTAGCAGATGAGTACATGAGTACAACATTTCCTTGTTGTTTGTTTTAAAATGGTGTTTTAGTCCTGCCATTTAAAAAGAAAAGAAAGAAAAGAAAGAAAAGAAAGAAAAGAAAAGAAAAGAAAAGAGAGAAAAGAGAGAAAAGAGAGAAAAGAGAGAAAAGAGAGAAAAGAGAAAGAGAAAGAGAAAGAGAAAGAGAAAGAGAAAGAGAAAGAGAAAGAGAAAGAGAAAGAGAAAGAGAAAGAGAAAGAGAAAGAGAAAGAGAAAGAGAAAGAGAAAGAGAAAGAGAAAGAGAAAGAGAAAGAGAAAGAGAAAGAGAAAGAGAAAGAGAAAGAGAAAGGAAAGAAAGAAAATGGGTGTGTGGATATAGTAGTGGGTAGGAAACCTACAGTAGATACTCAGCTCTGTTATTGCCTATGTAACCTTCTCACATTGCCTCTTCTGTCTTCCTCTCTCTTGTAACTATTGCTTGTGGCCTGTATTTTGACTGTAAACTCTTTGGAGCACAAACTGTTGTTAACTGTCAGTCATAGTGGAGCATCAATCTTTGGAAGCTGATGCACTGCTCTTTCTTTAAAAAGAAAGTTATGGAGACTGTAATAAATATTACTACTGGAAACAGGGTTTTTATCTATTCCTGTAGCATTGAATTTCAGTACACATTCCAGTGCAAGCCTTTCAATGGCTGGCTATTCCATCAAAACTACTAAACAAATCAGATTTTGCAATATTTCTTTCTCTATGAAGATTTAGTTCAAAATACTGCCCCGTGGTTTTCTTCTATAGCAAGACATGGAACTTTTGGTCACTACTGTTACTATTCTTATAATATTAGTGTGGCAGGTGCACCTGCCCAATGAAAACAGGGCTTCTTGACTGCTGAAGTGTAGCAGCTCCTGACTGCCTTTGTTCTCGGGGCTTCACAGTAGTTGGGGCCTTTGGCCAATAGGAGTCACTATTGATTACAGATCAGATTCAGCCCGGTTATAAATGGAGTCCCCTGGGGGAACAATTTTGAGCTTGTCCCCTGGAGCAGCATGCTGCAGTTGAATACTCTCCCCTTGGGTCAGGACGCCACCCAAGGAAATTCCTTGAGGTGACTTGGGTCAGGATGCTGCCCTGAGAAGGTACTTGAGGTTGAGAGCCCTCACTTGTTAGGTGAGAGAGCATTTTGGGTTGTAGTTAAACCCTAGGAAGTGGTGCTTTGTTCTGCATTTTGGATTGTTGTTAAACCCTAACAAGTTGTTCTTTGTTCTGCATTTTGGGTTGTCATTAAACACTCTTTTCTCTTTCACATTGTTCTCTTCTCCTCTCATGGACATTTGAACCTGTAATTGAATACTTGTGGAGGGCTAGTTAGTTGTGATGACAATAAATTTTTAATTTTTGGTGATTGTTTGTTTATTTGAGAGCCTCCATAACAATTAGACTTTATAGGCTAAACACATACAAGAATTTCAAAGCAGCTATCGTTAACTGAGCAATAACGTCTGACTAAATTTGCATGAATGAATTATAGCAGAGTATCAAATGACAGGTAGGTGATTCAAGACAATTGTCCTATAGGTTATTTCAGAATTGCCTCTCTTTTTTCACATCCTATGATACATAGCCCTCAATGAAAGATCTAAGCATCTGCTTCTGTTGGAGGCTAACTCAGATAGTAAGAGCACAATTTAAGAAATTTACTGATGCTCAACAGATAAAGTAGACTCAATTTTTAATTGTTCATATGTCTCTATATATGTGTCCTTAGTTTGCATCTTTGCAAGTATTTAACCACAGACTTGATGTTAATATAGAGATAAAAACATTCTTTAAGGGTGTCAACCCAGAGTTGAAAACAACATTTCTTTAGAAAATTATCAAGTTATTAGGAATGTTGAAGAAAACTCAACATATTATTAATCAGAAATACATTTGAACTACTACTAAAATAATTTGGTTAGGTAGAGAAAATATATACATGACATACATAGATATATGCATAATACATTATTTGATCAACAAGTCATACAGTCAGAAAGACTTTTTAAAATAGGAATACATTAGAATGGATCAAGAAAGAAGTATTAGTTTATCAAGATGAAATATAATTAGTGAATCCACAGAACAGTGTACTTATATGCAACTTGCAAGGACTATGAGGTATTAGCTTCAAGGAGGCATCTCCATCAAGATTTGCAGCACTCAGACTCAAGTTGAAAAAAGACCACTAAAGAACTGGTAAAAAAAAAAAAAAAAAAAAAAAAAAAAGAAACCAAAATCCAGTCATTAGAAACATTACTTACAGGTCACATTACAAGATCTGACTTAGTTCTCCTTGTGTTTGGAAGACTGACTCATTCTCCACCTGTAAAATGATTTAGTTATATATGGTAATATTCTGAATCCCAGCCTTGAAAAATATTCAACAGCATACTTTCTGAAAATACATATTTACAAATAAGGAAAGCCATCTTTCAGAGCAAATTCATTCAGTCTCTTGGATTAAGTTGATTTACATAAGCATTGTGGAGAGGAGAATTACCCCCTGGCGTTATAGCCAATCTCTACAGATGGTCTTTTTGATCTGTTAATCAGATTTCCTGTATCCTTAGACAATATCTTAATTGCTTATGCCCTCACATAAGAAAAAAAGAGAGAAAAAGATATTCAATTATCCTTAAGGAGGCAGGAATAACCATTTACATGCTTTTCACAATACCTTGAAGGTATATTAAACATAGTTAACCAGCACAGAAGAGTTATATTTAATAGCAAAAAATATACTGAAAGTTCTGTGTGCTTTTTATTACTGTATTTTCTGCATAAATTCTAGATAAAAATTCCTCTGGAATTTCATCCATATTCCAGAATCTGTCTTTTGTAACATTTCCAAAGTATGTGGATTATTGTGGTGAAATTTGCATATTTAATGCAAAACTCTTCCATGTAGTACAGGTTTTCTTGGTTCACCACTGCACAGAACAAACTTTTGGTTCTGTTTCCACAACTCTAGTAACATCTTCAAACATAGTCAGAGAATTTAATGAAGGAGTACTGTAGTTTTTCTCTCCTACAATATTTGAGACAAACACCACTTCTACACTGCTGGGTCCGGTATTATCTTGTCTTTATGGCAAGAAAAGATGCAAGGAACAGGCTACCAGATTTCCATTCTCATTACTTAGCCATGAGACCATTCCTTCTCTTTATGCTAGTTGGAGGACATTTAGTTATTTGATTTGCATAGAACTATTAACATACTTCTTTAACCATCAATTAGTAGTTGATTATAGTAGCTTGCTTCCTTCACTTTTCTCCTGTCTCTACTCTGTAGGATTTCCAACAGATCTAACAGTAAAGACAATGTTTGCATCCTTACTGATAATTTCATATGATCAATTCAGGCATGCAAAGTATCATGCAGGAAGGATGGAACATGACTTTAATTTAGAAACAAGTGAAGCAGCCTTATAAAAAAAAAAAAAAAAATTGACTCAGTAACCATAACTACACTGTAGTGCACCTGTTTATAATGTTAATTCCAAATTGTCGAACAGCAGCCAGTATTAGAGCACATACTCTTAAATGCAGGCATGTATCTGCCAACTATTGCATTATCCAAACACACTTTTCATATCAGTCACTGAAGTTTTAAGAAGTATCTTTAGAGTCAGGATAATACAATCTCTATGATTAGGTAAAAATTACTATCTGAATCATAATATATTATGCAGGATAGCCCTTTATCTCTCCATTCTCTCCACAGCTGATATCTCTAAAATGAGTTTATTGCACCCAGTAACAGGCATTTTTTGAACATTGAGTATATTATTCTGTTAAAAGAGTGTGTGTGTTAGTGTGTGTGTGTGCATTACAATCTGACTTAGTTATTTGACAAAAAATCCGAAACTGAACCAGAGAGCCAAAATTGGAACAGTGAGTGGACTATATCTATCTAAGATTTACAGAACTAAAGCAAAAGATACCCACCAGTTAATTCCTCAGGTCACTGCAGAAATAAGATATCAATAATATTAGGTACATGTCACATTAAAGCTGACCTCTAGCTAAAGTGTACAGGTCAACCAAGTAGAAGCCTTAGTTGCTCCCACATTTCCTTTTGTTTATGGATGAAAGTGGGGAATGTCTGGCCATTTTTCCAACAATGTCAGTAAATCTCTCACAAACATTTTAGACAAAAGTTACGCTGCTTAGGAAGCCAGAAAATAACACTCTGTTGTTCATATCTGCAGACATTTTTTATTACTAAAAATAATACCAACAGCACAGCAATAACAGAAACAACAACAAAAAATTAAACCTTGCCTTCAAAAGCATACCTATACCACAAAAAACTTGTATATCCTGAAGGACCGGGAAGTGTGGTGATATTGTTATGCAACACAAAATAACTGGAGTTAATAGTTCAAAGAGAAACTGTGTGCAATATACAGAACCAGTATACTCATGAGCACAAGCTAGAGGCACTTAGACATCTATTTGGATTTGTTACTTTCTTAAATGGTGTTTTGGCTGTTCACAAAACTGAATATGATCACATATACATGCTGAAGCAATATCAGTTGTATTCTTTAATTTATATTTTTCCTTCTAAAACCACAATTAACACAATCATAGAAACCTTTTTTGGTCTTCAGGTTGATATTTTCATGCCTGGTGAGCATAAGATATCACTGCATGGAAGAGTGGCTCTACTGGTTGCAATGCACTTTTGCTGTTCTATTGACACATAGACTCAAATGAATTGACTGAACTAAGTGAGAAACCCATACGCAGTACTCAGTAAATCCTGAAATCGTGGATCCATTTTGGACAGCTTCCCAGAATTGCTCTGTCAGCTAAAGATCTTACAGGAGGCCAATTCCTCATTTGTCTCAAAAATTGCCTGCATACCTTACTTCAGTTCTCTCTCACATTATTTTCTCTGGTGACTCTGATTGCTTAATTTTTTAGTTTGTCATTTTTAGGTTTTGCTTTGATTTACCCCACAGAAATTCATATCTCAAGGGTACTGTGTTGATATGTGAAAATTCAAACACTATATAAATATCTAACATTTCTCTAATAGCTGGCATATAGATTTTTTTTTTTACATGCACAGTTTGTGTCAGCACAAATGAGTTTTTTCATTTGTTAACCATAGCAAAACTTACAGTTATGGAAAAGCTTAATCATAAATTTATAAAAAGAGGAATAATATTGTCTACTAAAATGTGTAGACTAAAATGTGTAGACTAAAATTTATAAAAGGATATAGATTTCTCTAGTATCATATTTATCTTATCATCTATAAAATTGCATAGGATTTTTCTATTATTGGTCCTTGAGGTTATACATCCCTGTTGGCTTTGAAGGTTATGGTACTTTTTCCTCTGCCATTATGCAAAAAGGTGTGCCTTTTTTTGCCTAAGTAAAACACAAAGATGTTACATTCTTCATTTTAATAGCCTGCAAATGCATTTGTTATTAAGTGTTTAGTCACCTAATCCTGCACCCGAAAAGTAATAAACCAATTAATTATTTATGTAGTAAATCATTTGAGATGCTGGCAAGAAATACTGCTGTCATATGGCCAAATGATGGTATCTAGACTGCTTAGTCTGGAAAAATGTGAGACAACACCTGTCATGCTTTCAATTTTCAGCCATCCCACAAATGCTATTGAGAAAATAGAGAGAAATTGAAAGTTGTGACTGGATTGCCCAACATCTTGGATGTCACTGATCATACATAGCAAACATATACATATTTAGAATTTTATCTCAGCACAAAATAACTGGAGCTAATATAAATTCTATATAAATTTAGAATTTTATCTCATCTTAAGGAGGTGTATGGCAAGAGTTTAATATGAGTAAAAGGAAAAAAATTAGAATGCCAACTTCACCATCAAGTGGTAAATAATTAAAATGGCAGCTGTGATGCATTCCATCTTTTTTTTTTTTTTTTTTTTACAGTCCAGCACAGTCAATATACTCAAGTGGAATGAAAGTGATTGAAGTAGATCAAGAACATTTGACCTTTTTTTTTGCAGGCATTGCAAAAAGATCAGGACCTCCCCATAAGTAATATTGGTGTAAGCTTGAGGAGACTAGCAAAAACCTAGAAGATGTTTGTTACATCCCATGAAAGTAATTAAAAAATAAGAACAAATTCCTAAGGAACTGATGAAATTTTAAGCCAATATCACTTTCATCCTTTAAAAAAAAATTACTTTCCCCCACATAGGCATCTCCAATTTTGGTATTAGATTACATAAGGATTCTACTATCATAAGTCAGTTCAAGAGAGCTATGGCATTTGACAAAGCTGAAAGTCTAATATAGAAATTTATTCATATCTTGTATACTAATGTAGAACAGCATATAATCATTAAGCCCAAACATTTCAGTGGCAAAGAGAAATCCATCTGATTCTCTATGTTTTTTGAGGCAACAATTACAACACAACCAATGTGTCAAACTTAGCTGTGTCTACATCAACTTTCAGAGGCTATAGCTGTGAGAAGTGGAGACATATTGGAGCACAGGCATAGGCTGGTAAGCAAGGGGTGGCAGGCCTAGAAATAGAGACCATGTGGCAACAAACAGTGCTCTGATGCTTCTCTGAACTGAACTGAAGGTCAGGACTGGAAAAAGTCAAGTTCAGGCAGAAACAAAGAAGAAAGATTAATATTGTCTGATTTATGTAAAAGGCACTGTATATAGTAAAATCAGATGTAATACGAACTTGCAGATCAGGAAAGATAAAACAAGATCTAAAAGTATGTTAGTGAACATACAGAAGTAACCTCAAGCACATCCTGGATTAAGGAAGATGAAGTTGGTTAATATTCAAGGATCATCTCCTCCAAGATCAGGAGCAATGCATCCCGACAAAGAGGAAGGCAAGTAAGAATGCCAAGAGGCCTGCATAGATGAAGAAGGAGATCCTGGACAATCTCAAACACAAAAAGGAAGCCTACGGAGGGTGGAAGAAAGGACAGGTAGCCTGGGAGGAATACAGAGAAACTGTCCGAGCAGCCAGGGATCAGGTTAGGAAGGCCAAAGCCCTGACAGAATTAAATCTAGCCAGGGACAGCAAGGGGACAAGAAAAGATTTTACAGGTACATAGGTGATAAAAGAAAGACTATGAAAAATGTAGGTCCTCTCCATAAGGAAAAGGCAGATCTGTTTACCAGGGATATGGAGAAGGCTGAGGTACTCAATGACTTTTTTCCTCAGTCTTCACCAGCAAGTTCTCCAGCCACACTGTTCAAGATGAAGAAGGCAAAGATGGGGACTGGGAGAATGAAGAACTGCCCATTATAGGAGAAGATCAGGTTTGAGAGCATCTAAGGAACCTGAAAGTGCAGAATTCTGTGGGACCTGATGAAATGCATTCGCAGGTCCTGAGGGAACTGGCAGATGAAGTGGCAAACTACTATCCATCATATTTGAGAAGTCATGGCAGTCTGCTGAAGTTCCCGCTGACTGGAAAAGGGGAAACATAACCCCCATTTTGAAAAAGGGAAAAAAAGAAGACTGGGAGAACTACAGGCCAGTCAGTCTTACTATGTGGTGATTGGTTACTGGCTGAGTTCAAACCACAACAGTTTTTGGTGCCCAGCATGTGTCTGTGTTTCCACCCCTGGGGCAGTCGATTCTAGGTGTATTGGACACTCCTCGAGATAACAGCAAACTGCAGCCTGCATCCTGCTGCCAGAGGAATGGAGAAAAATGTGTTGGAAATATCAGTCGTGGCATACCACTTGGCTGCCTTCGACTCTAGTTCATATTGAAGTTCTAGCATGTCTGGCACAGCAGCACTCAGCGGTGGCGTGACTTCATTCAGGCCACGATAATCCAGTGTCAGTCTCCACTCTGCATTAGACTTTTGCACTGGCCATATGGGGCTGTTAAAAGGGGAGCGCGTCTTGCTGATGACTCCTTGGCTCTCTAGTTGACAAACCAGTTTATGGATAGGGATTACAGTCTCGATTGGTGCGATATTGCCGTTGGTGCACTGTTGTAGTGGCAATTGGTACCAGTTGTTCTTTGACCCTCAGCAATCCCACAACAGACGGATCCTCTGAGAGACCAGGTAATGTCGACAGCTGTTTAATTTCTTCTGTTTCCAAGGCAGTTATATCAAAACCCCACCGATACCCTTCTGGGTCCTTCAAATATCCTCTCCTGAGATAATCTATGCCAAGAATACATGCAGCGTCTGGGCCACTCACAGTGGGGTGTTTTTCCCACTCTTTCCCACTTAGGCTCACCTCAGCCTCCAATACAGTCAGCTGTTGAGACCCCCCTGTCACTCCTGAAATACAAATGGGTTCTACCCTTTTAAAATTTGATGGCATTATGGTGCATTTTGCACCAGTATCCACTAGAGCCTTATACTGCTGGGGGTCAGACGTGCCAGGCCATCGAATCCACATGGACCAATAAACTCGATTGTCCCTGTCCTCCACCTGGCTGAAGGCAGGGCCCCTCTAATGTTGGTCATAATACCCAATAACGACAAATGAGTTAGTGTGGTGTGCGCAGGTTTCTGTCTCATCTTGATCACTCACTTCTTGTGAATACAAATTAGAAGTTCTTCTCATAGGATCATGAGCAAAGTTGAACTTTCTGCTCTGTTTGGCCAAATAATTACTGGAAACCGGAGCAACATTTCTCCTAAAAGAACCGTGTTTTGTAATTGTTCTTCCTTCCAACTCACATACTCACTCTTCTAGGAGGTAGGTAGCTTTTCTATCCCATTTCTTCATGTCTTCTCCATAGTCACACGGGCAATGTCACAGCTTCCCCCATGGTGTCTACTGGTTCTCTTGAGTATGGAAACGACTGCTCCTAATAGCTGAGATTCTAGTCTGTGCAGGTGGGGAGTAGGACATGTCCTCTTTAAATTGCTGGAATTCTTGAGATAATTTCTCCACAGCCACGGCAAGAGAGGAAGAAAGACTTTCTTCCTCTCTTGTTGTAGTCGGTGAGCCAGTTCATCCACTGTTGGTCCCTCTTCATCTCTCCAATCCATTACTGCTAATGCATTGGCATATGATGATGGTATGCTCCGTACAAACTTCCTTCACATGGGCTGGGTGCATCGGACTTCATCTGGATCTGTGGGTAGCTGTGCATTATCTGGGTCATAGTAAACCATCTCCTGCACAGCTAGCTCCCTCAAGTATTGAATACCTTTATCCATAGTGGTTCACTTAATTGGACAGCATACAAAATCTTCCTTGAAGAGATACCTCTCCATCACACTTGACAGAATTTGCCTCCAGAGACTGAGATTTTGTGTCTTCTTTCTAATGGCTTTGTCAATGTCCCCTTCCCTAGACAGGGACCCCAGCTGCCTGGCTTCGTACCCTCTAATTCCACGCTACTGGCTCCCGCTATCCCAGCATCTGAGCAGCCAGGTAAGGAGTTGCTCACCTGGATGGCAGCTGAAATCTTTTTGCATGTCTTGCAACTCACTCAGGGATAAGGATCAGGTGACTATTACTGGCTCTGTCTCCTCCTCCTGTTCTCGTGATGAGCCTGTTCGTCATCACCCTGTACACTGTGAGGGGATTTTCTTGTGTATTTCTTTTTATGTATGGGAGCAACAGACACTGTCATGGGTTGGTTCTCTGGTTCAGGTGCTGAGCCTGTCCTTGGGGTTGTAGTGGCTGCACGGTCTGTTACTTTGTTACCAGATCCAGAGCCCTTCTCTTCCTCTTGAGGGTGTTGAACAGTGTTTAATAGCACTCAGTAAGTATGGGTTGGCCCCAGCATGTTGCAGTGACAACATACTATTTCCAAATATTTTACTAGTTCTTCAGGATTCTGCACCTGTGCAGGAGTAAAGTTCCAATACACTGGAGGTGCCCACTGCTCTAGGTACTTGCCCATGCTACTCCACTCATAATTCTCCAACCTTGGGGTAGATTTCCAGGTGATACTCTTAAATAGTTGCTTAACCCTGAACAAAACCTGAACCACATGCAGGAACACACTAGCTCCTAGCAGTAAGATGACCATGTTAATATCAGTATTCCTAAGGTATCTGAAATTCCTGAATTCCTCAAACACAATTGTAAATAGCCCCAGGGTCGATGACAGCATCCCATCATAGATGAGCATCACATAGTAGAACGAAAACAAGACCTTAACCCAACTCTCAGGCACTGTGAGCAACAGCACGGGAAATACACATGGCAAATGAGGTCATAAAATCTTAAGGAGCCAAGAAATTAACATTATTACCCATTCTGTCATTATCACAAACATCGTGCTGAAGAAGCACCACCATATAATAAACCACCAGATAATGAGAAGTGATAAGACCTGTTTATGGGCGGGTCCTGATGCATTGTGGGGAAACACTGAAGGTGGAAAGCAGCTATATGGAGCCCCACATGACAGGTCTCTGAAGCTGCTGAAGGAGAAGGTGAATTGAGTCAGTCTGCAGAGGTGAAAGCCATCCAGCTGGCCTTGGATATCACTGAGTGAGAAAAGTGGTCAGTGCTCTACCTTTATACTAACTCATGGATGGTGGCAAATTGTGCTGTGGGGGTGGTTACAGCAGTGGAAACGGAGCAAACTGGCAGCACAGAGGCAAACCCATCTGGGCTGCTGAATTTTGGAAAGATATTGCTGTTCAGGTAGAGAATCTTGTTGTAAAAGTACGCCATGTAGACGGTCATGTACCCAAGAGCCAGGCCACTGAAGAATATCAGAACAACCAAGGGGTGGATCAAGCTGCTAAGGTTAAGGTGGCTCAAGTAGATCTGGACTGGCAACATAAGGGTGAACAATTTATGGCTTGCTGGACCCACGACTCCTCAGACCATCAGGGAAGAGATGGAACATATAAATGGGCTCATGACTGACGGGTGGACTTAACCATGGATGTTATTTCACAGGTAATCCATGAATGTGAGACGTGTGCTATGATCAAGCAAGCCAAACGGTTAAAGCCCATTTGGTATGGAGGACGATGGTCAAAATATAAATATGGGGAGGCCTGGCAGATTGATTATATCACGCTCCCACAAACTCAGCAAGGCAAACACTATGTGCTTACAATGGTGGAAGCAGCCATAGGTTGGTTGGAAACTTATGCCATGCCCCATGCCACTGCCTGGAACAGCATTTCAGGCCTTGAGAAGAAACTCTTATGGCGGCATGGCACGTCAGAAAGGATTGAGTCAGATAATGGGACACATTTCTGAAACAACCTCATAGACACTTGGGCCAAAGAACATGGTATTGAGTGGATATATCACATTCCCTACCATGCACCAGCCTCTGGGAAAATTGAATGATACAAAGGGTTGCTAAAAACTACACTGAGAGCAATTGGTAGTGGAACTTTCGAACACCGGATTTGCATTTAGCAAACCTGGTTAGTCAATACCAGAGGATCTGCTAAGCAAGCTGGCCCTGCTCAGTCAAACCTCCTTCATACTGTAGATGGGGATAAAGTCCACATAGTGTGCATGAAAAATATGCTGGGGAATACCGTCTGTGTTACTCCTGCATTGGGTAAAGGAAAACCCATGCGTGGGATTACTTTTGCCTGAGGACCTGAGTGCACTTGGAGGGCAATGCAGAAGGACAGAGAAGTCCGATGTGTGCCTCAAGGAGATTTGATTTTGGGTGAAAACAGTCAACGAATCGAGCTGTCAAATAACCCTATTATAGCAATTGGTGCCTCACAACATCCTCCTGCTACATCCAAAGCCTCCTGCTCCACTGACTGAGGTGACTCCACCTCATTCCTCCAGCCTTAAAGTCTGTCATGACAGATGGAACCCAAAGTTATGGACTAAATGAACTCAGTAGATATTTTGGAAGAATGGCCCATAGACTGAGGGAATGATATCTGTGAGACTCGGAAAAAAAAAAAAGGATGATTCATTAGAATGTATTTGGAACCTAAGCATGACGTCAATGGTATGGAATAAGGGGTGGAGACTGTCCTGGTTTCGGCAAGGCTAGAGTTAACTTTCCCTGGGCTGAGAGGGACCACAGCTAGAGGGCCGGGTCCTGATCCATCATTGGAGTATTCCATATCATGTGACATCATGTTCAGTATACAGGTAGATGCATGCTTTCTCATGCCCTTTTTCAGTTTCCAGGTTGACGTGGCAGGATTTTCTGGTGTGGTTGGATTGTTTCTGGGGACGGGCTTTGTACCACTTGCTGCTTGGTGAGCCACTGCTGCATTTTATCCGTTTTGGACTTACTATTGTTACTGTTGTTTTTTGTTACTATTACTATTTTTTTTTTTAATTCAACCTACATATTTATTCTTTTGTCCCTCCCCTATTTCACCCGGGAGGGACAGGGGGAAGTAAACAACTGGCCATGGGGTGATTGGCTACCAGATGAGTTCAAACCACAACATCTGGCAAGGTCATGGAGCAGATCCTCCTGGAAAGTATGCTAGAGCACATTGAAAATAAGGAGGTGATTGGTGACAACTAACATGGCTTCACTAAGGGCAAACATGTCTGAAAAATTTGGTGACCTTTGATTGAGTTACAACATTTGTGGACAAAGGAAGAACATCGAACGTCATCTACCTGAATTTATGCAAAACATTTGACACTGTGCCTCATGACATCCTTGTCTCTAAATTGGAGAGACATGGATTTGATGGATGGATCACTCGGTGGATAAGGAAATAGTTGGATGGTTGCACTCAAAGAGTTGTGGTCAATGGCTCAGTGTCCAAGTGGAGATCAGTGACTAGTGACATTCCTCAAAGGTCAGTGTTGGGACTAGTGTTTAACACCTTTGCTGGTGACATGGACAGTGGGATGGAGTTCACCCTCAACAAGTTTACTGATGACACCGAGCTGTGTGTCGTGGTCAACATACTGGAGGGAAAGGATGTTATCCAGAGGGACCTTTACAGCCTTGAAATGTGGGCCTGTGCAAACCTCATGAAATTCAGCAAGGCTGTTCTGGGTTTGTGTGGTGGGGTTTTTGGTCATGGGGGAAGGAGCTACACCAGTGACCCCCTGTGAGAAACTTCTTAAAAGCTTTCCTAGCTCCAAGTCGGACCTACCTCTGGCCAAGGCCAAGACAATTAGAGATGGTGGTTCTGCCTTTGTGATAATGATTTAAAAAGGGAAATCAGGGAAAGGGTTGGGACTTGTGAGGAGGAGTTACGAGAAGGACACCTGTGTGAACACCGAGGTCAGTGGAAGGAAGGAGGAGAAAGGGAGGGATGTGTACTGGAGCAGAGTATCCTGTATCCCATGGTGTGATGGCAGGCCCCCCCCTCCTGTTACCCATGGAGGTCCACAGTGGAGCAGAGGTTTGCCTGAAGGCTGTGGAGAACCCCACACTAGAGCAGGCAGCTATACTTAAAGAAAGCTAGGACCCTATGTAAAGAAATCCCTGCTGTTGTAGTTCAGCACTGAGAGGACTGCAACACGCAGGTGTGACCCATGCCAGAGCAACATGGGAACAGCTACAGCCCATGGGAAGGAATCACAATGGAGAAAGTTCATGGAGGTCTATCTCACAGGAGGAGGGAGACATGTGGAACAGGGGGAAAAAATGTAGAGGAGTGCTTCCCCCCTCCCTGAGAAGGAAGAAGTGGTGAACCGACTGCACCCCCCATCCCCTACGCCCTGTGCCGCTGGGGGAGGAGGTAGTTTTCAGGAACAAACTGAGGCTGGGAAGAAGGGAGGGGTGGGCAGAGGTGTTTTTAAGATGTGGTAACTCTTCTCACTCTCCCATTCTGTCTGTGAGGTGTTGCTGGTTTTAGACTTTTGAATTAAAGTGATGTTCATTTTTTCTTCCCCTAACGAGTCTGTCTTTTGCCACCAAATGACTGTAATGGGTGACCCACCCCTCCCTGTCCTTATCTCAATTCCTGAGTCTTTTGATTCACTTTCTTTTTTCCCAGTGCTTCAGGGGAAGTATTGAATGAATGGCTGCATGGTGCTCAGTGGCCCTCTGGGCTCAAATCAAGACAAAGGTCAAGTGCAAGGTCCTGCACATTGGTTGGGGCTTTCCCATATACAAATACAAGCTGGGCGATGAGTGCATAGAGAGCACCCCTGCAGAGAAGGACTTGGGGGTATTAGTGGATGGAAAACTGACTATGAGCCAGCAATGTGTGTTTGCAGCCCAGAAAGCCAACCATATCCTGGGCTGCATCAAGAGAAGTGTGGCCAGCAGGTCAAGATTCTGCCCCTCTCCATTTTCACAAGACCCCACCTGGAGTACTGTGTCCAGCTCTGGGGCCTCTAACATAAGGGCATAGACTTGCTTGAGTGGGTCTGGGGAGGGTCACGAAGATGATCAGGGGGCTGGAGTACCTCCCTTATAAGGACAGGCTGGGAGAGTTGGAGTTGTTCAGCCTAGAGAAAAGAAGGCTCCAGGGAGACCTTATAGTGGCATTCTGGTACCTAAAGGGGGCCTACAGAAAAGATAGGGAGGGACTCTTTGTCAGAGAGTGTTGTGATAGGATGAGGGATAACGGTTTTAAACTGAAAGAGTGTAGATTTAGATGAGATATAAGGAAGAAATTATTCGCTGTGAGGGTAGTGAGGCCCTGAAACAGGTTGCCCAAAGAAGTGGTGGATGTCCCCTCCCTGGAAGTGTTCAAGGCCAGGCTGGACGGGGCTTTGAGCAACCTGGTGTAGTGGAAGGTGTTCCTGCCCTTGGCAGAGGGGGTGAACCTAGATGATATTTAAGGTCCCTTCCAACCCAAACCATTCTATCATTCTATGATTCTATTATTCTATGAAACCATCAACATCATATTCCTAGTTGAAGGAGTCAGGCTAATGACAATTTGTTGTACACCTCCTCTCCTGTTCCCCTTCTCACAACACCAGGGTAATACCATGAACCTTAGGACACCCAGAGGAGCAGTGGAAAAGTGAGCATGACACCAGAAAAACTAAGAGTTTCTAGAAGGTGTATGTATAACAAATGTAACTGTATTATTGTTGTTGTTGTTGTTGTTGTTGCTGTTGTTATTGTTTGTTATTACCTCTCCTCCTCATATTTTTTCCTGTATAGTAACATTCTTTTTTTTTTCTTTCTTTTTCTGTAATAACTAGGTCTGCAATAATAATAATGATTCTTGAATTAGGGTTTCAGTTTTACTAACAATGAGTTCTTGGCTTTATAGATAAAGTGTGTTTGCTCATAACAGGATTTTGAACATAACAAAAATAACCTAGAGAAATAACCAGGAAAAGTAGGTGAAATGGGTAATGACTGGATGATATCAGAAAAAATAATGCTTGACTGGACAGCCACACAAAGCTGAGGTCAGGCAACTGGCACCATAAACCATGGATAATAAATCTTTGAGGGTTGCGGGCAGGGGAAGGTGCACCAAACACCCCAGAGGTCCACCTGCCAGCAGGCCTGGCTGTGGTGTGTGATCAGAGGAGCTGAAAGAGCTGAAGCTTCAGAACCACCTCCTCATCTTCACTGCAGCCTGGACACCATAAGCAAAATGTAGTACACAGATTTAGACATTGGCACCACCACCCCATTCTTATGGCTGATCTGAGTCTGTCACTCATTGGGGAAAGTGTGTTGGAGACTGAATTCTGCTGGGCAGCTGTGCAGTGGGCTGTAGATAATGCATAAGAGTGAGGGTTCATGTGTGAGTGGAGGGGGTGTGCATGATGTGTTAGTAGCTGTTGGCGGTGCTTAAGGAGGGTTTAGGGAGCATTTATTTACTAAAATTTGTTATTGCTTTATTGATTTTACTTAATAACATAGTAATTGAACTAGCATTTGAATGTAGCAAAGGCTCACATTTTTCTGTGGCATAACCACCCCTGCAGTAATTGACCAACTGCTAAAGCACAACATAAAAAACTTTGGTGCACAATGTCATCCAGAAGACACACAAAGATTTGAGAGTTTATCTGGGATGTTAAACTCATGTTTAACATCTTTATTGATGATCTAGATGAGGGGATCAAGTGTACCCTCAGTAAGTTTGCAGATAACACCAAGTTGGGTGGGAGTGTTGACGTGCTCGAGGGTAGGGAGGGTCTGCAGAGAGATCTGGACAGGCTGGAGCGATGGGCTAAGGCCAACTGGAGGAGCATCAATAAGGCCAAATGCTGGGTTCTGCACTTGGGCCACAACAACCCCCAGCAGCGCTACAGGCTTGGGGAAGAGTGGCTGGAGAGCTGTCAGTCAGAGAGGGACCTGGGGGTGTTGATTGACAGCCGGCTGAACATGAGCCAGCAGTGTGCCCAGGTGGCCAAGAAGGTCAATGGTATCCTGGTTTGTATCAGCAATACCGTGGTCAGCAGGGACAGGGAAGTGATCTTACCCCTGTACTTGGCACTGGTGAGGCCGCACCTCGATTCCTGTGTTCAGTTTTGGGCCCGTCACTATGAAAAGGACATTGAATTACTCGAGTGTGTCCAGAGAAGGGCAGCGAAGCTGGTGAAGGGTCTGGAGCACAGGTCTGACAAGGAGCGGCTGAGGGAACTGGGGTTGTTTAGTCTGGAGAAGAGGAGGCTGAGGGGAGACCTCATCGCCCTCTACAACTACCTGAAAGGAGGTTGCAGAGAGCTGGAGATGAGTCTCTTTAAGGAAGTAACAAGCGATAGGACAAGAGGGAATAGCCCCAAGTTGCACCAGGGAAGGTTTAGACTGAATATTAGGAAGTATTTCTTTACAGAATGGGTTGTTAGACATTGGAATGGGCTGCCCAGGGCTGTGGTGGAGTCCCCATCCCTGGAGGTGTTTTAAGAGTCAGGTTGACATAGCGCTTAGGACTATGGTGTAGTTGAGAATAATCAGTGTTAAGTTAATGGTTGGACTAGATGATCTTCAAGGTCTTTTCCAACCTAGATGATTCTGTGATTCTGAAAACTGATCCTTGTGTTTCAGTGCCAAAGCTTCCTGCAAAAATTGTTGGAGAATGTTACAAAGATAGAGCTGCACAAGACAACACAGGGTATTTTAGAAAACTTAGATCGGTATATAAACTCTCTGTTAAGATCCAGTATGGTTTGGGTTTTCCCTTAAGGGAAAACAAGAAAGAAAATAAGAGAAAACAAAAGAATCACAGTTTAGGATTTTGATTTTAATAGAACAGAATTAAAGTGTTATAAAGTATGGCAAAGGAGAAAGGGCACAAGAGGATGAAGATTTGTGATACATGTTTGCACTGCAGGGAAAAAAAAGTTTGTTCTCTGTCTTCTCTTTCAAATGTAGTAGTCAAAGTGTTAGAAAAATGATATGAACTTCATTTTAAAAGTAACATATGAAGTCAGACTAGACACGATATAGAGAGACTTCATCCCATGCTTTTTCAAGAGCTAAATGACATAGGGGATCAGGCCTAGTCAGCATGAGTTTATGAAAGGCAGGTCCTGCCTGACAAACCTGATCTCCTTCTATGACAAAATGACCCGACTATTGGACAAGGGAAAAGCTGTGGATATTGTCTACCTGGATTTTCGGAAAGCATTCAACACAGTTCCCCATAGAATTCCCATAGAAAAACTGGCTGCCCATGGCCTGGATGAGCGAACGGTCTGCTGGGTCAGGCACTGGCTGGATGGACAGTCCCAGAGAGTGGTGGTCAATGGAGCTAAATCCAGCTGGCGGCTGGTCACAAGTGGTGTTCCTCAGGGCTCAGTGTTGGGACCATTTCTGTTCAACATCTTTATTGATGATCTTGATAAGGACATAGAGTGTATTATCAGTAAATTCGCAGATAACACCAAGTTAAGTGGGAGTGTCGATCTGCATGAAGATAGGGAGGCTCTACAGAGAGACTTGGATAGATTGGATCGGTGGGCCAACATTAACGGGATGAGCTTCAACAACGCCAAGTGCCAGATTCTGCACTTGGGCCACAACAACCCCATGCATAGCTAAAGGCTTGGGGAGGTATGGCAGGAGAGCTGTGTGGAAGAAAAAGATCTGGGGGTTCTAACTGACAAGCAATTGAACTTGAGCTGGCAGTGTGCCCGCGTGGCCAAGAAAGCCAACAGCATCCTGGCTTGTATTAGAAATAGTGTGACCAGCAGAAGTAGGGAGGTGATAGTCCCCCTGTACTCTGCACTGGTGAGGCCACACCTGGAGTATTGTGTCCAGTTTTGGGCACCTCAACATGAGAGAGATATTGAGGTGCTAGAGCGAGTGCAGAGGAGGGCAACAAAGCTGGTGAAGGGCCTGGAGAACAAATCCCATAAGGAGTGATTGAAGGAGCTGGGACTGTTCAGTCTGAAGAAAAGAATGCTAAGGGGAGACCTCATCACTCTCTACAACTACCTGAAAGGACATTGTAGAGAGGTTGGTGCTGGCCTCTTCTCACAGGTGATTAGTGACAGAACAAGAGGGAATGGCTTTAAACTGCAACAGGGGAGGTGTAGACTGGACATTAGGAAAAAAATTTTCACAGAAAGAGTGGTCAGACAGTGGAATAGGCTGCCCAGGGAGGTGGTGGAGTCACCATCCCTGGATGTGTTTAAGGGTCGTTTAGATGAGATGTTGGGGGATATGGTGTAGGGGAGAACTTTGTAGAGTAGGACTGATGGTTGGACTCGATGATCCCAATGGTCTTTTCTAACCTGAATGATTCTGTGATTCTGTGTGATATTTCATCTTGTTTCCTCAGCTATCTTTTTTCTTTCTTTACTTTCTGATCCCATAAATTTTTCTCTTCAGTCTTTTATGAGTATTTTTTTCCATATTAATATTATATCTTTTACTCTCCCTTCCCCTTTTCCCATTCCTTTCTTTAATGCTTTAAAATAGTGGGTCAAGATATACAAACTACAAAACCTATTTAAGCTTTCCAATACAATTCTCATGGTCTGTCTCAAGTGACTGTAAAACTATTTACAAACTTTCTTTACAATGTTGCTGCTGGAAAGAAAGGTGCATACTCCTCATTGCATATACAATTTTGGAAAGTTTTAATTTATTTTTGGTTGCAAATTTCTCAGTATCTTTGCCCAGAAAAAATGAAATCTTCTTTGTCCATCGATTCATTTGGATTTCAGTAAATCTCCATCAAAGCAAATAAGATAATGTTTAGAATGGGAGTATTGTAACACCTGCTAGTCTACACTAGTGTTCAGAATGTATTGTCTACAGGAAGATGAAAAGCAACAGAAGAATGGTTTCTTGGTTGGGTTGTTTGGTTTTCTTGTTTGGTTTTTTCCTACTAACAGTGGCTTATAAGTGCCTTATTATGAAGATCTGTATAGGGGTACTTCAGTACTGATTGGTGAATATTGTCAATGTTACTCTGGCTGGTATGTGATAGAATGGTGATACTGATAAAGTATCAAATTCATTTCCCAGTCAGAATGCTTTCTGATTCCTGACAACATCTGAACTGGTTTCTAAAGAATTATTCCTATGCACAATTACTAAAAAGACTGTCAAATTCATCTTTAAAAACTCACAGATCCCTATATTTATTCTCCCCTTATAAAAGATTTGGTGCTGAACATGGCCTTCTCTGATTTCATCACTGGTTGCTGGATTAGGAAGGAGAAATATGAATACCTGTGTACCTGCTTATCACTGGGCATTTGGTTTTTTTTTTTGTTTGTTTGTTTGGGAGTTTTGGTGGTGGTGGTTTGGTTTTGGTTTTGGTTTGCTTTTCTTTTTAAGTGGGCAAGAGGAAAATGGTTCACTTCCTTAGTTCTACAGTGGTGCCAATACTGTATTTCTAATTAACAGTGGCAGTGCAAAGTTCCCAGGGTAGACATACTTTAGGTTTTGTGTTTAAATTTGAACAAATAAAATATTATTTTCACTGGGATTTACTTCTGGGTAAACTTGAATATAATGGTGGTCATGCTGTTTCTTGTGAGTATCTTTGGCCTCAGGGAGTCAAATATGGTGGCAGAAATAGAAAAGTAATCTGGTTTTACTATGGTGTTTCCACTATCCAATAACTGAATTACTTTGCAGATTAAGGATCTTACATCATTTTGGTCTCTTAAATGTCTCCCTGTGGCATTGAATAAATAAAAATCAGGAGAAACACAGGGAAAAAAGCCCACAAAACCCAAACAAAAAACCCTCCCAATCAAGACTGTTGTAATCTCCCATCTTCATTCAAGTTTGTGTTTCTCAAGGACAGATGTAGAAACAAATATGAAATGGCATGTTGATATATTAGTGTACCCAATATTTGCCTTTTTTTTTTTTTTTTTTTTCCTTCCTAGCAGGTAACCTGAGCAGTATCGTTAAGCAGGAGGATTTCACATGTTGAAGTCTGAGGTATCCGTGCTTTTAGTGCTTACTGTGGTTTTTTGAGGAAGAAATGAGACCTGAGGCAGTAATAGGATGTGACAAAGGCCATAAACATCTGTGTCCTTTTCCTCAGCACAGAATTTTATTTAAAGTGGTATACAAAATAGTCCATCTGAAACATCCATTGTTGTAGTCAGTGTCAGAACACTGTTGCTTAGCTGCAACTGCTGAACTATTTTCTTTCAATTTTCTGTGCAATATACAAGTCTTGCAAAGTAGGAACTGAGAAAATATCATTCTGAAATACTAAGATCAAATGTAATTGATAGTGGAGGTAGGCACACAAAGGTATTTCTAAAAAATTATATATTGTAAATTTGTTTTATCTGTTCTTCAGTGCTATATTATAGATACGTATTTTCCTTTAAGTATACTGTAGAAATGTCTTCAGAAAAAAAACCTTTCACTTCAGAAGATGTGAACGCCAAGGTCTCACTCAATGCACTTACAAATGCCAAGAAGCAGTTTTGCAACCAAAAGCTGACCCAGCTTCTAAAGAAAACAGGCCTTGACTAGAGCAGATTGCCATCCTGTTCTCTTACTACAGCTCTACAGATTTTGCTCCATTTGATTTGCAAATTTTTTAGTATTAGAAACTGCAGAAATATGGACAACTGATGCTTTGTAGCAAGTTAAGCTTTCAAAGTTAAGGTCTCATATAGTTAATGTTCAGCCCTGAAAAAAAATAAACAAACAAAAATCCCCAAACCAAACCAGCACAAAAGAACCAGCAACCAACAAACCAACTGACCGAAAACTCCCCACTATTTTAATCTCTTCTTGATCAAAACAGTACACCCTTTCTTTTCATCTTGGCATACACAATCAGGAATGTGACCCTTGGGAAAGGTTAATTAATCTTGATATATGGTACATACATATACGCTATATATGTAGCAGGTGATGTTGAGAAATAACTTCCCCATGGAATGCAGCACTGTAGAAGCACGCACATCAGGTGTACTGTAGAAGTCCTGTAAGTGGCCATAGTAGAGTTCAACAGAACAGTTTCTGTCCTATAATCAACCTGTGATTAGCTCCAAATACAACAGTGTGTTGGTTATCTGTATGTTCTTATATAAAGCTGCATGTGTTCTTGAGTAAATGTAATACTGAGATGTACTTACAGTGAGTGCAAAAATCACAATAATTTTTTTTCTGAAGGAATTGTATTAATTTTAACTATTCCCACAGTTCTAAAACATGCAGTAAGTGCTGTTTTCTACAACTTAGATACAAAAAACTAACAGTGAATGACACAAAATAAGTTTAAGATAGATGGCTTTTTTAAGATAGCTTTTACTAATCTGCAGCACTGAATTATTCTGCTCTGCATTCTGCTGTATGCTGTAGGGATCTTATACAACAGCTTTACTCAATAGAATATATTCAAATATCAATGCAGAATTTGGCATAAGAAATATGAATTTAAAAATTTTCTTCCACTTACACACTGTCCGTGTCAATGATTCTTGAGGTCACTGGCAAATATTGTTGCCATTCTTCTGGCCTACCTAAAAACTGTTGGAACTTTTTTGTTGGAACATTCTTGGGGGAATTTTTTTGTTTCTACACTTTGATTTTTGCCCTTATTTATTTGCATCATTTAATTGTTTTTTTTTTCTCATGTTTTGGTTGTGATTATGCTTTTGAATCTATATATTATCATGTACAGTGTTAGGGATCTCTCGGTTGTCCTGCAATGCAAACAATATTAGTGACAACTGAGGTTCTTTCACTGTTTTCAGGAATGAAGAACTAAAACTGCTTCATACCTTTTCAGGGAAAAAAAAGGAAATAAGAAAGTAGGAAATACAAAATAATAGTAAATACTGTAAAATGGACTTAAGCTATAATGCAGAATAGTAGGAATGGGTAGATTTAAAACATCCTTTGCAAATTTCAGCTTCTTCCCAATTGGTGTAATGCTGTTTCCATGCTCAGTTGCCTTCCATACTAAATGCACAGACTTCTTGCAATCATATTTTAGCATATGGCTAGTGAGCAAACCTCCAAGTAAGAAAATTAGATAAAATTCTATCTGCTAGAACTAGCTATGTCTTCTTTATCTGCAAAGATATATTTTACCTATTAAGTAATACAGTGCTCTATTATTTTAAAGTTGTGCTTTTCCATGGACTACATTTTTTCTCTTTTTCCTATTCATTAGTAATCCTTTCCCTCTGATTTCTTATTCTATATTTGCAGTGGAATACCTTATTCCTTCTGTGGAGCTTTCTCCTTCACTCTTTCCCAACCTTCATTTTACATTTATTTCTGTTCATGCTGATACTATTTATTCACAAACTTTCCTCCAGTTTCTAATCTTCTCCTCTGTCTATTCCCAGGAATATTGATTGCTGACTCTCTTATCATTCTACAGAACTCCTGTGACAAGATACATGGTCCCTCAGATTCAAATGATGTATTTCAGAAATACTTAGAGTGTCATTTTTGTTTCCACTTGAGCAAGAGACTGAACACTGTACAAAATAAACTATATGTGAAAAATTTATGTTTTTTATATATATATATAATGTTGACAAACATAAACAAGATTACAATCAAGATATTAATTTTTTACTGGGAATTCAATGGTTTAAGTATGAGAGGTTGCCAGTGTAACAGGTTAGGTACTATAATTTTATACATTACGGAGGTTTCTGGAGATTTTTAGTTTTTCCTGGAGAATAAAAACCTACTTGCCCTGTACCTCTTTATAACATGTTCTTCTGTCAGGCTGGTATTAATTTCCTGGGAAAGATGGGTGTGAGAAAGAAAAAGACTTTCTACGAAAATAAAGAGAAACAGTGCCTCTATGTCTCGTTATTCACTTCTCTGCAGTAAGAGGCCTAGAAGTTGTGTCTGTGTGGAAGGGTGGAGTGAGCAAATGCAGAAGTAGTACTGTGACTGGCACATAAAAAAGAGAAAATCAGAAATTTGAGAAACTGGACAGCAGAGCCCACTGGTGAATCAAATTGCTGGAAGAATGGAAGGGAACTTAGGCTGAGCTGAAAGTCAGTAGTGAATAAGATGAATGCATGAAAGCAAAACTGCTTTTTTTGGGCCATCATAAGAGCTTTATGGATTGAGGCAATGTTAACTTAAATCTGCTAAAATAATAACTTTATGACTTAACTCAAACTTTATCTAGTAGATGTCTATTTATCTCCTCCTCTGTACTACACTGTTTCATCTTCTCTATCTCCTAAATGAAAGAAGAGGGGAATTGAGTAACACAACACATAACAATTAAGACTGACAGTGGCCCTTGCAGTTGGAAACCCTGTATTATGAAATACATTGTCGAATACTATAATATAGTAGCTGTACCATTGATTTTTTTGCATATTTAAATCAATTAATGTTAAACTTCAAGCAGTATATTTGTGTGTATGTCAGTGTGTGCATGTAGTCACATATTTACATCTTTACACATGCTGGCTAGAAATGTATACCTTTAGAAGAGGTATTTCATTTAGATAAAGATTTTTTTCTAGACCCTATCAATTTTTACAATTATTAAAATGAAAACCTGAAATGAAGTAAGATTACAAAGTAGAATAGAAGAGAATAAAACAGAGTGGGAAATAAAATAAAACCAAAACATAAACCAAAACCAAGGACAAAATAAAAATGAAAGGGGAAAGCTTAGACAAGGCACTGGGTATCTGTTTTTGTACTTTGTCCTGGCTATGTAGAATCTGCTCCCTCTTCTATAACTCAAGATAAAAATTCTACAACAGAAGATCCATTATCACCAGGTACATTGGAACATAAAGATAACTACTTGAGCTTGGTCAGTCTTTATTTATTATGTAAATAATTTTTAGAAGAATTTAAGCATAGAGAATTCTTCTACATAAATAATATCTACCTTTAAGATTGGCTTGGACTGGATTGATGTACATTTGATTACATTGGAGTGTTGGATACTTGTTTTACTACAGCTTTATTTTTATCTTTCTGCATGTACTTTGTCCTGAAACATGCTTTCTTGCTTTTTGCAGTTGTTAGAGGCACAGATGTGGCAAGTCCACCTCCATTAGGTTTTTCCAGTAGTATTCCTCAGCAATGGAGAAATATGTCACTGACCATATTCTTTGCTCTCCACATTAAAACTAATGGGGAGACAACATGTAGAAATGATCAAAATGTGTAGAAAAGAGTGCATGTACAAATATTTTAGTTCAAGATTTATGTGTCTTTGGGAAAGCTGTCACTTATACAGTGTTTTTAGACAAAATCTGTGTGTGTGCATGCATGCATACACATGTTTTAAGTGGATGGAGTGTGGAAAAATAAAACAGTGTTATGAGCCATGTTGTGGCTCGAAATTAGAAGTCAGATCTGCTGTTCACGTTTGGGTTCAGATGAAAAAATATCCTTATGGTTTGCTCTTAACTCTTCAAATTCAGATAAATTGTCATTGAATAGTATCAGAATTATATGCTGTAGGTTAATCTATAGTGTTTTTCTCTAATGCATCCACAACTGTTATAGTTTTACATTGCTAGGAGTGGAATGGAGAGCCTTGGATGTGATACTCAATGGGTAAAGTATCATACCATAATTTTGTCACTGCCAAAAGCCTATAAAGGGACATGTAATCTATAGACACCCTATTTGGGTATAAATACAGGTATAGGCAAGTGCATCCAGTATACTTGTATGTGTGTTTTCCTGTGTATTTATATAAATACTTTTTTAAAGCTTGCGACTACAGAGTTGCAAATATCTGAAAACACCTTTACATTTTCATAAATCTGAATATAACTAAAATGCTTACTGTGAAAAATTTGTCTTTTTTTTTTTTTTTTTTTTTTTTGAGGAAAGTTACAAATTTATATTAGATGTGTCCATCTCTATTCTTCATTTTTACTATAGGACTAGCAGAGGTCAGACTCTTCAGGACTCTAAATATGCTTTAGTTATTTACAATGATTTAAAATAAATTTTAATCCATACCTCTTATTTTAGGAGGTTCCTACTTGTTTTGTTTTGTTGAAACTGAGTTTGAAAACTGAGTGTGACAAAAAGACTGTGTGTAGTATCCATATATTGGTATCATGGGTATGTCACTACTAAAATGTGTACACATACACCTAACACGTAAGAATTTTTTCCATTTCTTGACCAGTTATTTATGATAAAGCTACCTTCAATCTAATCTTTCTAGATATTACATGTATATATAAACATGTTCATACACAGAGATGAGAAATATTTTTTGAAAAACCTGCAGTAGCTTGAATCCATTCTAATAAAAGATGATATTAACTTTTTTGGCAAGACTTCATTTGTGGTGTTTATTTTTTATTAAAACTCAGATTATTGACAGAATAACTTACTGGCACTAAACCAAAAATAAGCATCTAGAAAAGAACCTTGAAATGCTCCAGAACATAGAATTACTATCATCAGTATTTTAAGTAGTTTTAGAATTTCTTTCTGGTATTGAATCAGTTTGCAGTTTATGTAATTTCTAACTATGCAATATATAATTTTGGATTTTAGGTGGGAATTTTATCCTTAGCTTCCCCCCCCCTCCAAAAAAAAAAAAAAACCACAACTTTTAGAACAAGAAAAGCCTACAAAAACTCACTTGAAACAAATTAGAGTAAATATTAGATGTTGACATGTTTCAAGGCATTATTATGATGATGATGATTTTTAGAAATAGGAAAGGTTAAGCTGATCTTTAACATTTGCACAGCAACAACACATCTGTGTACCTAGGTGTTGATAAAGCCAGATGGTACATGGAGTAACAGCTGCCAATGTAAAACATGCAATATGCAATGTAGGAGTTGAAAAGAAATAATTTAGGCCAGATCAAAATACTAAGGTAAGACTGCATGTATCACAATGTGTCAAGATTAATTGCTTTTCTAAAATTAGAACCACAAAATCCTGAAATAGCAGTAACTCTGATGCAGATCAGAAAGGTTTTGAACAATGTGGCTCTTTAAAATGGAGTCATTCAGATGCTGCTGAGAACCATTAGCCTTTAGCACCTCAATACGGAATAATAAATAACACTAAACTGAGAAGAGGGATAGGGTTTGGAACCAATATCTAGAGGCTCTGCTTGGTTGTTGACTCTTCAGGGTCTGACTGAAAAGTTTTTACAATGAAATACATTCTGTATGAGGGTTGGTGGTGGCAGCTTAATACATTTTTAAACCTCAGTACCAGGAAGCTCCACCCTTGATCTAAACCCAAGGTTTGATATGGCTTCTTTTTTAACCTCAGACATTATGGTAATGGTGAGGACTGAAAAGACTGTTCTGTTTAGGGTGGAAGTAACAAGCTGAGATGATCAAGACAATTGCTTTCAGTGGGATTAGGCTTCCTGATCCTCTCAGTTTAGAAACTGAAATCGTATTGTTCGTGCACTTGCATAACAGGAAAACATGGCAGTGTGATAACACCAGGGACTGCTGGGATGGCAAGGATTATATTTCTGCTCAGGAGAGAAGGATACAATTCAGTCCAATTCAGTAGTTAGATCAAATGGGGACATGAACTCTCTTAGTAGGTGTTTCTTCTTAATAGAAGCCTTCAATAGAAGTCTTCAAGTATTGTCAGATATACAGTACCCTGCTATTCACTTACAAATGGCCTAATGGGCTGTTCCCAATATGATATAGTGATAAATCACAGAAGTGCCAATTAAAATGGAACGTTTATTCTGTCAATCATTTAAAAGTAATGTTAAACTCTCATAACACTGAAAAAATAAAAGGTATAGTAAAAGTTTTATATGCAGCGCTTCCTCTTCACATTATTGCCTCCTGGTAATAGAGGGGTTCTTACAAGTGTGATTATAATTGAAAATCTTTTGCTTTATCATTTTCATGTTTTCAATTTACAATTACTCCAATTAAGGGTATTCTTAATCTGATAAAACTGGATCCCAATACTGTCTTAGGGCATTCTTGTTATAAACAGTTGACATTTACTGAAATTTTTCAGCCTCAACACAATCTTTCTCACATCCACTCAAAAAACTCCAACACCTCTGCTCACAGAACAAAACATGAAGGTACAAGGTGAAATGAAAGTGGAGAACAAATATCCCTGATCTACACTGTGAGGATGAAAGTACCAGTTTGCCAGCTAAATGGATTAAAAATTTGTCTTTATGGGACCTGCTCCTTTTTCTTCTCATTGTTTACCAATCTGTACATTATTGGTCTAGCTGAAGTTCAGATATGGCTCTTTCTTTGTTGTCACTGCATACCCTTTTTTTTTTTTTTTTAAACCAAATTATTTTCTAGCTTTGCAATGAGAATTCTGTATCACACTGGCCTAATTAGGCGTCTTTATGCCAGTCTAGGGTAGCATAACTGAGAAGAATAAAAACACACTGTCATTGTCATGGGTCCCATGTTTTTTGAGTCAGCTTCTAGATGGCCTCCAAGGGTTACATGAAAATTCTCATTAAAGGACGGTGTTTCTAATTTCTGTCTGACCAGAAGGGCTTTTTCCACCAAATGTCACAATTTCTTTTGCTATTGAGATTTTCAACTTCTTCTCCTTTGGAACACTCAATAATTATTTTATAGCCCACCAACACATTTGTACTGCAGCCTATTACATGACCAATTCAGATTGCAGAATTCTAAATTTCTATCCACATTTGCGCTTTCTTTTTAATCACTGCTTTACCACAGAAGTAAGCCTTCCCTTCTCTCCTTAATTTCTTTTATTAAGAGCTTAGGTGCAGCAACATGTTTATTACAGACATTACAACTGTTATGCACTATTCTTACATACTGTATTATTAGCAATAATAGGGTGCAACAGAATGAAGCCTTCACCTGGATTTGTTTCCTTTTATGGATTTTTGTTAAAACTGTAAGTGCAGATTTTCATTGCAGTGTGTGTGGGTTTAGCCACGCAATTCCCATTAATATTAAAAGGAATCATGCAGCTAAGTCCCTGCACGACACATTGAAAATACTCCTTAATGTTATTTTAATGAAGATTCTTTTATGAGTAAATTATTTCAGAGTAGCTGAGCAGTTATTATCTTCCTCAGTTACTAGTGATCACCCACAGGGTAAGCGTTCTCTAATATTATGTTGCAGTCCTCATGTCTTTGCCATGTTGTTATGGGACCTTTCTAGTTATAAACGATTTTCATTGCAGTGTGCAATTAGAAACTAGCCAACAGAGTAAAGCAACAAAACGTGGTTTTGGCTGCAAGTTGGAGCTGCGCCTGGGGATCTTTAATTTATGCTCTGCCCTTTTTGTATAATCAAGGTTTTTTTGAATTACACCCAGTTTTTTCCTTAGAGGGAACGTTTCTTTCCTTGAGGTTCATTCCACCTTGTTTGTGGTTTATGAATCTTTCAAGGTTGTTCTGGATAGTCATATGCAGAATGACAGTATAAGCCTTTAATGAATCTTGGAACCATCATTTACTCACTTAGGTACACTTAAAGTGGTTTTGAAACCTGGCAAGTTTTACCCAGAAATCCACTGCATAGTTAAATAGAATATGTGAACTCCGTTCTTCCTTCCATACACAAATTATATTCATTAGCAATGACTTTATCTTACATAGAGGTGGGTGCCACCACAGACCTGCTCACATGCATGTCTTCCTATTCCCGCTCCACCTTTCCTCTTCCTCCCCTTGCTCAGGAACACAGCATTTTATTCTTATCTCTTTGGGCTGGAACCGTACAGACCAAAATACTATGGATTGAAGTGCTGCTAACAATACTTATTTGGAAAATGTCAATTAAACCTATAAAGAATCTGTAAATTGCTATGACAGATTTTCAGAAAGGAGTTCTTTCTTCTTTTTTTTTTTCTTTTTTTTTTTTTTTTTGCATTTGATGAAATAAAAACTGCTTATGCGGCCCAGCTCATTACTTGGTTCTACTCCAGGCGTTGATAATCTTTTGTCACTTTTAGAGCTTCTTTTTGCCTCCTTCTATTGGACTCATCCTTTTATCTAGGCCACAGGACTCAACCTTGGCTAACACATATATATAACATAAAACATATTTTGAGCTGTCTCCTTTATGTGGGTGCATTCTCTTACTGTGATGCTAAAATGTAATCCATGATAATTAAAATGCCATTCTGTGGTTAAGGAAATTGCAACAGTTTTATAATTTATATAAAACTATTCATTATGGAATTACTTTGATAACCATGAAATAGTAGAAATAGTCAGCTGTAATGTTTTGTTGGGTTTGTTTTTTCATTTTTTTTTTTTCCAACTCAGATCAGGTTTTACAGGTTGATCTCTAGAAGAGGTGAAAAAGTCTCTTCTATGGGATACATGTATTTTCTTCCTAGGGATCAATAAAATCATCTCATGTAAGTTGTAGATCATTATAATCAAGAGAACCAAGAAAGCCATTTACTGAGTCCTTTCTTCCCTCAGTATGATCCCACTTAAGTCTTAAGATCATGTTCTAAAGGATCAAAAAGATCCAAAAATCATGATCTTTGACATTATGTCGTAAAGGCAGAGAAGGTTTTGCTTGTGAATATATGAAAACTGATATAACATCTATTGACACTGGTTGATCTCACAAATTTTTTTCTTGCTGCTTACTAACAAAGAGTTAATATGATGTGCCACAGCCTATGACAATAGTAATAAGCGTTAATCAGATTATCTGCTCCCAATTGACTTTGTATCACATTACCCAAAAGAAAGCAACCCACAGACTCAAAAGGACTTTTTCATCAGCCTTAAGAAGTGAAAACTAGTATAATAATTTAGTAAACCTGGATTTCTTTCTGTTTTTCTTTCTATTATTTTTTTTAGTAAGTGGCAGTTCTTAGTTATGAAACATACATATTTCAACATAAAATAACAATTTAAATGTAGTTTGTTTCCAAATAAAGCAAATGTGAGTTAAGCATTGTTTTTTGAAAAGTGCTCTAAATATCAAGTAGACATTTTCAAAAGACATTCTAATTATAAAATCTATGTTTCACTCATTCCAGTCAACTGTGAACATACTTTAAGTCACATTTCAATGTATTAATGTCAGTCCCTCTGTCTCTTTTTTTCCTTTTCTTCTCCTTATTTCTGAAAAACAGAATGATAATTTATTAGAATGAATGCGTATACTCCAGCTAATTTTGATATTTCATTTGCAACTTGCTTTGTGTAATGCCCTACTCCTTTGATCTAATAATAAAAATGTGTCAGCATATTCTCATTTTAGAAACAAGATAAAGTGGTCCAGACCTCCTGGGGACAGTAGCACTACAATAAAGCTACAGTTTAAATTGCTAAGCTAAAACCTTCATACTCCAATTTTGTAAATTGCACAATGTACGCTTACTTTATACCTTTAGCAGTAACAGAAATGAGAACTTAGAGACTATGTACATTAACCAGTATTTCTGGAAATTTCAAATTAAAAAACCAAAACAACCTGAAGTATCAGTGTTGCAGGTTATGTGTGATAGAAGGATAAAGCACAGGACAGAACTAGACACCCTAGTTCTGGTCTTGTTTATTATTTTGACTTCCACAGCAAAATATATAGTCCCTTATTTGATCCTGGACTGAATTAAACATGATGCAGGTGATGGTAGTTCTATGCAGATTCATTGATATTTTTGGGCAATACCAAGCAGACAATGAATCAGTGTTTTATTGAAAGACCTTTTTATATCTTGTTGCCTATATAAATATCTTTACACAGTATTGCCAATATTTTTTTATTATTATTATTCTATTTATATGTGGTAAGTACTTTGTATTAGATGGTTTTGACAGCAGAAAATGAAAAGAAGGAAATAGAAAATATTTATGCATATGTAAGTTCACCTATATCAAGGGAAACCTTGAAAGAAAACAGACAAACAGCAGGCAGGTGAATTTTTATTTGATAATGCCTTTATTTAATAATGCCTTCATCTATGGCTACTTGTGTTAGTGTTTTGTTGAACAGCATATTTGTTACTGAACTGAAGATTCTGAAAAGGTAGTCAGAAAAAACTTCTACTGAAAAAACTTTGTGCCTGTCCCAGCTCTCATCATTGGAATGGTAATGTTATTTCAACATCTGGCATACATAAACTCACTTGTCAGCCTCAGGAAGACCACAGTTGGAGTCCTGTTTTTAGAATTTCTGGAAGGTGATCATAACCAAAGTAAAAAATATCAGAGCTGGTTTAGCTTAAAAATTTGACTTTTTTGATAAAATATGCTGCTGGATATTGTACTTTGAATATATCATAAAATTTCTTAACATGAAGATCCTATTTTTTAAGTATTTAAAATTTCAAGAAGAATGTATTGCAAGTTCTTATAGTCTGTCTTGAGAAATAATTCATTCCATCTGGGCCTTTTCTTTGTGTAACAGGAGTTTCAAGATCTTGGATGAACAATATCAGTCTATAAATAGTATTATCCTGTTTGTTTCATGTTAACCATATAGTGTGATATGCATCACATATGCTCGGAATTTGGCAAGACACATTTCCTTGGTTTCACAAAAGTTTTTAAGATTAAGTAAAACTGCCCATTCTATGCTAGCATTGAACTAAGTTTTTTAAAGTAGAGTGAAAGTAAATATAGACTTTCACTCATTTAAAATTTAGAATTTAACATCGAACAGGCCATTATCTTGAAAGTTTCCATGGAGAGGATTGCACAGCTTTCTGAATACTCTTTTCCAGTGCTACAGTACTGTGGTCAAGATTTTTTTTCGCTTGATTTCCCAGTTCACTCTTTCTGTCCTGAAGATCAGGTCTACCTACAGATATGCAAGGATCCCCTTGAATAAAATTGGAAAGAACCCTATCAAGTGTTGCTAACAGTGAACACTGCTGTGAAACTTGGAGGAGTGGAACCCTGGATCTGTTACACTAGGATAAAAAAAACACCTCCTGAACTGTGGACATCAGTACCTAAGGGACCTTTGAAATTAACTAAGATGAAATTAATGAATTGCAGCTCGAATGCTGCTGAATCATTTGTTCATCTAGATTGTACAGAAGGAATATTTCTATTTCGTATCCTTATAGTTACAGGGGGAAATAATCTTGTTAATCTATTTGTATAAATAATTTAACCTGTGCTAAGATTGTTTAGAATGGAAATCAAAGTCTTGCTCAACCAATCTTCAAGACCTCATAATTGTTCCCATATGGTAAATACAGCTACTATCATAATCATTAATCATGGCTACTAGCAAATGTGAAGTATACTATATCATTAATGTTCAGACTAAAAATTCCAAGATAAAACTTGTGGCCATAGCACCTTTTATATCACCTACCACTGTCTAATACAGCTCTGTTCCATCACCTTTATAACATCTCTCAATTATTTGGAGTTTCAGTGTTCTCTTCTTCAACAGGTTAAACTAGTCCATCTTCTTCTAAACCTCTTTTGAGGACATTTGACCTTAAGAGCATCTATTGAACCCTCTTCTCATTGTAGTGTCCTATTTTAGATCTGTGCGGTGCACAAAACTGGGCAAAATATTCCAGGTGAGACCCTGCCACATAGAGAAGGATTATAACTTCCTTAAATCTGTTGGTTGCACTCCTCCTACTGTAGATCAGTCTGTCTTCTGCTTTATTAACCATGTAGGACTTGGCATCCATTGTGATCCACTGGTCTTTTTCAGCAGGACTTAGGCAGTCAGTTTCCAACCCACCCTGATGTATATTCCTATTCTGGAGATTTCTTACTTTCCTCTTCAATATCAGGAATTTTCTGATGTGGTCTGGTTCTCTCTCTGTCTCAGTCCTCAGGCTGCTCAAGATCCCTCTGAACTGAAGTGTTACCATTTGACATGCCGAACCACTGCTCTTGAACTAGTATTATAGGTAGGATGCATTCTGTCTTAACACCCCTGCAGCTGATAAAGTTAATGCATGATATCAGCCATGATGCCAATGCACTTAGTTTGATAATGACTTTCAAGCCACTGATTATTTGCCTTTTAGAGACAGGGTTCCAGACAGTTTTCAGTTCAGCTAACAACACATCCATCCATCCATCCTGTGATTCCAAAATTGAATGCTGTGCAGAACAGTGTCAGTAGTATTAATACAGATAAAGGTATGTTCCATCCTCTTGTCAATGAAGCTGGACATTTAATCACAGGAGGCAAGCATACTGGTTAAGTGTGATTCTAACAGTGTAAAAGAGTGCTACTGTCTTATTAGCTTCCCATCTTGCATGTGTATGGAAATACTTTATTTTCCATGGCCTTTTCAGTGGAAAAGTGGGACTGGCTAAACTTTAGTTCCCTGGATAAACCAAGGATGCATGTTGGATTATTTTTTTGCCAGTTGTCACATACGTCTTCCAAACACCATGACTTTTTACAGGTGATAGTGATCTTGTAATCAAATCACTATTCTTTCAGCACTTTCAGGTGAATCTCTTGTGTCTCACAAAATGTGGTAACCTCCAGTTCCTTTGGCAGCCTCTTATTCATTGCTCCTTGTTGGTGATTGTCCTTCTTCCCAAATCATGTTCCTTTTTTTTATCTGGAAAACCCAAGGAAGTTTTTTCCCTCTTTTGTCAGGTATCATATGTCCACAGTTCTTTGTTTTTACTTTAGAAAACTGATGTATAAAAAGTCCTTCTAAACAGTACAGACGAAATCAAATAGACAGGAGGTGAGGTTCTGTAATAGATTAGACATTTCTCACAGACAAAAAGTAGTGAATATGAAGACACTGGAAATATAGTAAATTAATAATTAAAATAGTTTCTATGTAAAATGCACATGAGAACTCATGTTAGGAACTCATTTCAGAAACTAGCTGCAAATAGAAGCAAAGAGAAGCAATAAAACATATATATGAAAGCATGATTTTAATGAGTACTTGAAAAACCTACAGGAAAGTTCAGAAGAAAAAGCTATGTTGACAGTTGCCCTGTTAACCAATGTCATTTGATAGTATCATACATAATATGATGTGGACTACAAAGGCATGATGTTGAATTTTAGATTAAATTTTAGTGTTTTGAAAAGAGAACAAAATATCACTGTAGAAATCTCAATAAAAACTTGTGTTCCTTTGCAGCAGTCCCTAAAATAAGAGGAAAAAATCCCCAAATGCCATAATGATAACAGATCAAGCAAGTAGTTCTGTGAATAGCATAACATACGAAAATCAGCTTCCTGGAGCTTCAGTGAACAATGTCCATCTACCAAACAAATTCTCATAGAGTGTTTAATAATGTATCTGAACTCACTGAAAACTTTCTCATTTAAAGCGAATACCTTGGGTTTCTGTAGTCTGCCCAGAAGGCTATTTCTTAAAACTGAAGGAACTGATGTGTATTTGAGATTTCTTGAATTCCTAAATGTGATTGAAACCACTGCAGCCAAATCAGAGTCCTGTGATATCTATAAATCAAACCCACTCTAATTAGGATGTAGATAATAACATTACTTTGCCTTGAACCTTTAGTTCATGAAGCGTTCACAAACTATGCATCTGAAAACAGTATATAACTGTTTTGTTACACTATCATGAAATAACCAGGCACAATTTTTAACCATGTTACATAAATGTGTGAGCAAGATGACCGCCCTAGGGGCTTGGTGCAGTTCTACATCCAAGTAACAAAAAGTTGGTAGGAAGTGCAGCAGATAAGGGACAAGGGACTGCTCACAAGCAGAACTTCCTGTTGGAAACAAAGAAGGATGACTGGCAAAACCAAAAAGAAGATAAACAATAGTAGGAGCAGATGATGGGAGCAAAACATAAAAAAACCATCATGCATACAGAGAAAGGTGAATAAGAAAACCAGCCTATTGGTTCCAACTTCTCTTGTCAAAGAGGTTTCAAGCTTGATCACCAAGACCCAACAGCCAGAACTTTTTATTAATAATAATTAAGGCATATATTTAATGCATTACTGGTAATATTTTATTTTATGTGTTTTGTCTGTTTCTAGAAATGAAATTCAGGCTACCACCTGCTTACTTCGAGAAAGTTGACCATTACCTTTTGTTCAAATATCTTGGGTTTGAATGACAAAATTTTGTAACCTGGATATTGGATGAGTAATCTCACAAAATTAACCCAAGATTCAACAACAAACTACAAAAAAACAGTATCAGCTTTATAAATACAAAGATAAAAATGTAGTTTAAGTATGTATTGATGAAAAAAAAGAATATAGAAAACTAAGTCTGTGAGTCACCTCCTAAATATAAGCCCAGGGGCCAAACCAGAAGCATTAATTTCATCACATAAAAAGACTAACATTTTTTTCCCATAGAGCTACGGCTACTTGGCAAGCCATTTTATACAGCATATAGTCTACTGGCAGACCTATTTGTAGACTTTCAAACAATAATTTTCCTCAGGAGATTAATAAATATTAATACATAATTATAGTATTTAGTTATTATTAATAACAGTTGTAGTTACAAAAACACTTTAAAGTTCTGATTAACACTGATACCTCACTGTCCTCTTTACCATCTAACCTTGAAGACCAAATGTTAAGCAGTGAAACTAGTTTGGGTTTTCTTGATCTCCTTTCTTCTGTCTCAAACAGGCAGCAGGCATTCTCAGGGCTACTAAGTGTCATATATTGGGTTTACCACATTTAATGACCTCCAACTGTGTCACACCTGTTTACAGCTCAGCTTGTTTAATGCATCTTATCACTTTTCTAATAAAAAAGAAGCATCTTTATATTTCCAAAACAAGGTTCCTTATTAAAATATTCTCAGAGATGCTGCAATTACAGATAACATTCAGGCTATGCAGTTGTTTCATGTGACCATCTCCAAAGGCTTCTCCTCTAAATTCTGTTCCTCTCTCTTCAACTTCCATGCAAATTGTCACATTTTCTCTCTAACAATTATGTTTTGCAGCTTTTTCTTTATTTTATTTTGTGTTAGCAAGTGATAATACTTTGGGAATAAACCTATGAAGTATGCAATCTCCCAAGAAGCCCTGACCCTTACTGCTAGCCTATTCTGGCCTGTTATTAAGTCTAGGAAGATATTTATCCAGTGAAATGGCTTATTGGAAACTGCAAGTTCGTCAGATCTAAAACACTTCAAAACCTTTGGATGACCACAGAATGGTGAAGGTTGGAAGGGACCTTAGGAGTCCTGTCCAAGCCCCCTGCTCAAGCAATACCACCTGGAGCCTGGTTGCCCAGGACCAAGTCCAGATAGCTTTTGTGTATTTCCAAGGAGGAAGAGACTCCCCAGCCTCTCTGGGGAAGCTGTGCCAGTGCTCTGTCATGCTCATGGTAAAAAGGTTTTGCCTTATGTTCAGGCAAAACATTTTTTCTTTCAGTTTGTGTCTCTTGCATCTTGTCCTGTCACTGGATACTACTGAAAAAAGCCTGGCTAGGTGAGCCTGCTCACCCAGCCCATACTTCAACAGGTTCACTAAGAGAATGTTATGGGAGACAGTACCAAAAACCTTAGTGAAGACTAGATAGACAATATCCATTACTCTCCCCTCACCTTCCAGGCTAGCTATTTCATAATAGAAGGTTATTAGGTTGGTCACGCATGACTTCCCTTTGGTAAAGCCATGTTGACTAGTCTTTGATGTCTTTCTTTATTGTCTTTCTTGTCCTTCATGTGCCTAGAGATGTCTTCCAGGGTTAGTTGTTCCATCACTTTCCCAGGGATTGAGATTGACGTGTATTTTCTTTGGACCACTGTTGAGGTTTGAACTCAGCCAGCAGCCGGATGCCACGTGGCCAGCCATTCAGCTCCCCCCCTCCCCGGTGAAATAAGGGAGGGACAAAAAGAAGAGAATTCGTAGGTTGAATAAAAAGAAATAATTTACTAAATATAACAAGACAACAACAGTAACAATAGTGAGTCCAAAAAGAAATGAGTAAAAAACAACAGTGACTTACTGAGCGCGGCGACGCCCCCACAGCAACACTCAACCGGACCGGAAATGACACGCCAGAGAGAGTCCGTGCCCACCTGTATCCCTGGGCATCACATGGTATGAAACACTCCAATGACTGATTGGGACCGGACCTCTAGCTGTGCTCCCTCTCAGCCTAGGGAAAGTTAACTCCATCCTGGTCAAAACCAGGACAACCATTTTCTGGCATTTGAAGCCAAAGTTCATGTGGAATCCTACCTGAATTTCTGATGGATCTTTCCATTGCCAGAGATTTCAAAGATGCAGATTAAATGGAATAAAGCCAGAAATAATAAAATGAAAACATTTTTCTGGAAACGAGGTTTTTGAATTGTTAGGAACTTTCTTATTTGTATTTTTGCTGTTCGAATGGAGAAGCTTTCATTTTTTTCCTGACATCACTTTCTTGGACAGTCTCATGTATGCCCTCTGTTTTGTTTTGTTTTGTTTTGTTTTGTTTTGTTTTGTTTTGTTTTTTATTTATGTTGTTTTATTTCTCCTGTTTTATCTGTACATGGCTAGTTAATGACCGTAGTCCAAACTGTCTTGGTCCTGGCCTTGTTGTTCCTGTCTGTTCAGGCCTATTCTTACTCATTCTATCTCTGTCACTGTGCTCCTCTGTTCCATTTTTATTGTTATCCCTAGCCTGTGGTTAATAAATTCAATGGGTCTTACATTAAAAATTGAACTGCCCTCCTGTATTGCTGCTTCATACAAATGTTCGGTAGTTGGAGCTGGACTTTTTTTCCTGCATGTAGAAGCCTTTGTCTCCCACGTTACATCAACCTCTTCTGTTTGACATTCTCTTAGTTGTTTCTGCTTCTCCTCTACCATTTTCCTTTCAGTCTGTAGGAGATTTATCTCCATGGAAAAGAAAAACATAATTGTTTCAGTTGTATGCCTCCTGAAATGGGCTGCATTTTGATCCCCAAGACATCACTTGGCACTGAGTGATTTAAATTATTCTATAGTGCTTCCTCAAAAAGTCAGGAATGTTTTACTTTATAAAACAAGCTGTTGGGTTTGGGTGAGGCCTTCTTAGTGAGTGTCTTATCAAAAGATCACCTACCAAAAAAAGGATATAAATTTTCAATTATTGTATAGTTCCTTGTATTAGATATTAACATGAAATAAAGATAAGCTCTGACCTAAATCCCTTTCCAAACTTTTAGTAGGATCAAGTTGACCTTCTATGGGGTTTTAAAGTGCCTTCTGTTCCAATACTTTTCAACATATAATCTATCTTGGACACCCAGCTCATACAACTGGTGTGGTTTTAGTTCCTTTCTCATGTCTCAGTCCCTTGCATGTATAGCATGTGTCTATAGGATGCCTCATCTAAAATGTGATGACTTCCAATTCTCTTTCAAGCAAAAACTTACCTTACATGGAAAGCTAACATCTCACCTAGCAGTGAGGAGTAAGTTCCTCACAGTCTGGTCATTGCAGAAGTGTTATTTTATATTACTTCATTTTGTCTAACAGCTTTCTAAATAGCCTGTAACCTGGTAGAAAGGGGGATAACAGACTTCCATGGCAAAACTGTAGGCATCTGTTTTAGATTGGTATTCCCGAACGACTTTGATTTTCGTGGGGTTTACCTTTTTGTCATATGAAAAAAGACATCAGTTTCAACCTTTTTGGGTCACACTGCCTTAGAAGTAGTATACTATCTCACTAACACATGTTCATGAGTTTTTTCACCTTGACTTCATGGTCCCAAATTGCATCTTTCTCAACACCTCCTTTTCCTGTAATAAGGATGTCAAGAGTTGTGGTTTGCGGTCTACAGGTTCCTTTAGTACATAGATCAGTTCACATTGGATATCCAGAGAGATTCATGCCTATCAAATGGTTTAGCAAAACCTTTCAGAGGGCTGGAGCTCAACTACCTTGGTATTCCAGAAGAAATCCTTAATGCTACACATGTCAGTCAGCTCTGTCCTGATTTGGACTATGTGATTGTCTAGTTCCATCACTGGTAATGTGTACTCACTTCTTTCCTGCAGATGGTGTTGGTCATTGAAAATTCTCAGTTCATAATGTATCTCATTTTTTCATAACTTTTGATCATTGCCTGCTACGTAATTTCTGCCTGTCTGACATCACACATTCAACAGTCCAGTTGAAACTGAGACAAGTGCTTTCATAGTTGTTGTCTTTCTGCCCAGAATAGATTTGGATTTATCTGGACCTCTTATGTGCTTCCCCTGTGTGGCTGTTCATGTTTTAATCCGATTCAGCTGCACTTGCTGCTTCATTCTCATTTAGAACACATTGTAGAACATACGCCTGTGAATGACCAAACTCCACAGGACTTTTTAAGGTTCTTTTGGGGAGTGGTTAAGACTGCTAGAAGGACAGGCTCATTTTTGCACTGAGCTTTGAGTAAATGCTTCCTTTCCCAACAAAGAGAGAAACTTTCAGCTCCAATCAATGACAAGAAATGATGCAGTTGTTCTGGGAGAGTTTAGCCCAACTGATGCAGAGCCAGTACAAGATGAAGATAAGAAAGAAAACAAACCCAACAAAACAAGACAACGACAACAAAACTGACCCAAACCCCAGAAAATGAAATACAATGTACTTGAAATTAATTTTCTCAAAACTAGAAAATGTTAACTGGAAATATTGCACAAAGTGATGTATATTGTTCACGTCAAGAATTAACTCCAGAAAAAAAGTATTAAAAAGCAAAGTATTATACAATTCAATCATTTTGAGGTTGTATTCAGAAGTACTCTTAATTACATATTAACTGTAGAAGTTAATAAAACAGCTTTTCTATTATTTAATCAAATATATTAGAAAATATTAGTTTTAATATTTGGCTGATTATTCAACTGGTCAAATAATAATGTTCATCAGTTTAGATGAAGAACTGCAGCAAAACACTAATTTTTTAATGTATTCAGCAAATATTTTTGCACTTTAGATTTTCTCTAATCGAAGTAACTCCTGAAATTTGTTGCTTAAATCCTTTTATTATTCAGTCATTTTAGCCTGAAATCCAGTAGAGAAAGTTAAAGAAAACCTACAGTTGTCTCTCTTTCCACAGTTCCTTGATTATTTCTCTTTATAAGTAGTAAAAGCAAGTTTCAGCTCATAAATATTAACAATTATTTTTGTATTCCTCCTTCCTTATTGAGTCAGGCATCATGTAAGGAAGTTTAAAATTTTCTTTCAGCATTTATTTTTTAAATATTCCACACCACAACTAGTTACATTCAGGTCAAACTCTGCTTTCAAGTCTTCATTAACTTGAGATGGTCACTTGAATCGTGTGGTTGCTTTATATGTGTGTTTTAAGTTTGTAAAGCCTGATCTAGTTCCAGTTACTTCTGATTGATGAGTGCTTCTGAATGCACATCCATAGTAAAATGCCAGAAGTAGATGCAAAAGAAAGAGCTTATTTAAATATGTGGAAAGTTGTAATTTAGAATTTGAGCAATGCAATTTTTAACACAAACATCTTTCTGTTTGTCTCATTAAGCATTACAGGAAAACTTTTAAAAATTGTTTCTTCATATAAACCAAATTCACTATAGTATAATTAATGTAACCCAAATAATAGGATACATAAATTCTCAGTAGGGATGTGAATGTTAAAAATATTGTGAAAAATGTTCTTTATAATGATTTCCTCTATATTTACTGAAATTTCATTAGTGTACATACATGACAACTATCTACTCATAGACATGATCAGCTGTGATGCCTCTAGTGATTAAACAGCAAACTATATTAAAATAGTGTTAAAGATTTGGCCAAAACCTACCGAAAACCAGAAGGTTCAGAGTTATAGGAAAAACATTCTCCCTTGCATCAACTTAAAGGTACTGTGAATGTACTTCCTAATTGAGAAATTTGGAAGAAATGGTAATCTAGTATCCATTCTCCTGCAAACATAATAGATTATATCATATGCAGAAGTTCAAAAGTGCAGGAGTATATCATATCTTTGACTTAGATAAGAAACAGTAGTGCAAGAAAACTGTGACCGTGACCGGTACCCTTGGAAGCAACTGAAGCTGGAATTCTGAATCATATTATTTTGCCTGGCAACAGCTAATCCTGGCTGGATTATTTAAAAATTGAAAACAAAATGTATTTTTGCATTAGTTGTAGAGTTTTTGACTCTCATTCCAGAAACAGCATGATCCATTTTAATCCATGAATGTTACAGATACAATATTCTAAACTGTGCTTCTGGGTAACATAATTTCCATAACTTTCATTATGTAAAATGAAAAGGAGGAAAGATGTGGGATTAATTTTCAAAGTGCTTGCTGCTGATTTTTAATTCTTTGTCTTAGATCTATATCTATTTATTAATATGACTAGATCATGCTATTCTTAAAGTCTAGCAATTTACATTCTCTACAGCCATTGTAAAATTCTCCTCTTTGCTGAATACTTCTGGGATTTCTTATAACAAAAAAGATCAGATGCTAGTCAAAAACTCTCAATATTTCTTCCACTTCATATCTTTCCATTCTAATGGTAATGCTGGTACTGGAGCTGTTGTCACAGGAGAATAATACCATAATGTCTTGCAGAGCCTCTGGCGCTGTACTCTATGTACTGAATTTTTAAAATAAATTACACATTTTAAAATTACTTGACTCATCAAGATGTTGTATCAGATGCAGTTAATGTCAGCATTTTTTACATGCTGTGATGTAAACGTTAACGCAATCAGGTATCACATATGACATATCATACTGATATTGAAAATGGAAAGAAAAATATTTTTAAAATCATATTTACATAAAAAATTTTAACACCCTCCACCCCCCAAAAACAACATAAACTGAGAATAGAACATCTTCAGGAATGTGCTAAAGACAAAATAAACCAGAGTTACACAATTCAGTTGTAAGTAACATAGACATTCTATGTACAGAACATAAAGATGAGGGGGGATATTAGAATGCTTGTGCATCTCTCATGGAACAATAGTACTATCATCCTGTTTTACAAGACAATAATCCAGTTTTGAACTAGATAACTTACAATGCAAAATGCACATAAACCAGTATTTCAAATAAAACATTATGAGGGTTCTAATAGCATTATTATGAGTATTTTAAAGAAAGATTTTGGAAATAATTTTTTACAGACTAAGCTATTACCAAAATAAATAAATGGTAGATCATGTGAAAAGGAAGAGTGAATTAAAGGCAATTATTCAAGTGCAAGCAGATTTTGCTGTTTTCAAGGTGAATGAATAGCTGAGGTACAGAAAATGAAATGCTACAATAGGAATAAAATTTGTGGTCTGCTGTTTATTTTTAAATCTTTCTTTGATAAAAAGTTGCAACACTCAGAATCCTTATAACTATTACACAATCATATAAGCTTTCCAGAAGGATTGAAAATCCCAACTATTGAAGGAATTTTGTTTCATGAAATCATTTGTTTATCCTCTCCTTTCTTCCCAGTTACTTCTTGCTGTAAAAAAACCCACAACATTTCAAAACCTTGGAAGTATTGTAGGAGGAAATTGCAAAATGTAAAATGGAATTGATCAGTAAAATGGGATTTTCTGGCCAACTGGATGAGGAAAAAGTAGCTTTCCCGTAGTCAGAAACCAGTTAAACAGAGCACCTTCTTTTGTAAATAGTTTCCCAAGAAAAGCATCAACTACAAAAATTTAATAGCGTAAAACAAGACTTCAGTAAGGTATGACACTGAAAAAATATACTAGACTGACAAAAACTTCAGTCATAAAAAATGAGAAGAACCAATACAGCATAGAACAAAAACCAAGTCTGAATCAACAGGTGATGAATTATTTTTTTTCTTTAATGTGTCAGTTATTATTGTGGCAATCTAAAAGCATTTAAGAGTAACAGTTGAAAGCATTTCAATAAACATATTTTTTCTCAATTCCAGAATTAAAGTGTATTAATGGAACAAATGTATAACATTAAACTTTCTGATCATGCACTCCTGCAGATTACATATGTTCACTTTTAAGAGAGTCTATTCTAGTTTTATAACCAGAAATCTCAGTAAATTTTATCTGTTTTAAAATAACCTCTTCAAATCTACAAAGCTTATTGTGTTCTGCTTACCTGAAGCCACTTACTCTGTTCTCTAGGCTTTTACCATGTGTATACAAAGAACAGAATAAAACTAAAAATAGCAGTTAATTGACCCACCTTCATCCAGCATATTTTCAATACTCCCAAAAGGAAGGCAAAAAAGCGAGACAGGCTTTGCACAGTATTTCTGCAAAGTCGGCAAAACTGCACAGGCTATTTGGCAAATATATATATATATATTTATATTTTGTCTAGGTTGGAAAAGACTTTGAAGATCATCCAGTCCAACCATCAACCCAACATTAACAGTTCCCATCTACACCATATCACTCAGCGCTAAGTCAACCCGACTCTTAAACACCTCCAGGGATGGGGACTCCACCACTGCCCTGGGCAGCCCATTCCAACGCCTAACAACCCCTTCTGGAAAGAAATGCTTCCTAATATCTAGTCTAAACCTTCCCTGGTGCAACTTGAGGCCATCACCTCTTGTTCTATCACTTAGTACTTGGTTAAAGAGATGGTTTCCAAAATCCAAGTCTGTATGAAGTAAGTTTTTCTGAGAAAGCCCTAGCAGGAATGCTTCTGCTTATCTCAGATTTAACAGTGTGCTATGGGCAAGACATTGATCCTTCAGGTTATTTAATCCCAGACCACATAACCCTTTATAGATTAAAGCCATCAGAAAAGAAAAATTGTTTTGTGATTATCCCTCTTAGGACTCAGAAAATTTAGGCTAACAGCTCCACCAGAAACTGTCCAAGGAACTTCCCATAATGTGTGCAGTTTTCAGCCTTAAAAGGGAAGTAATTACCCCTCACTTGATCACAGATATTTTGAGGTCATCAGAAAAAATCCATCAGTGTTTCTGAAGGTCTATATAAGTACACAGAGAGAACAAGCTCCTCATAGTTTAACATCAGTCTAAGACAGTGAAATCACAGAACGAACATTGTGAAAGTATACATCCTTCCCAGCTTTCAGTTTTACTGGTCTCTTAAGCAATCAAAATGCTTGAGATTCTTCATGGACTCTTTCCTACGTTTTTGTTTCCCAACTGTTCCTTTGACTGATTCCCTTAAAAAGGCTTTTATTTGTCTGCACTGATGAAAACAAGGCCCACCTGGCCTATGAAGAAGGGTAAATTAGGAAATACTTGACGTGTTCAGGGCACTCTCAGATTAACCAGTTATACATCATATCATTCTACAAAAACATGTTTACCTGAACTGCAGACTAAGCACCCTTTGACAATTTGTTACAAGCCTCATAACAATACGAAATTTCATTCTCCAGTGATAATAAGCATCTGTTATCAAAATTAATTTATATTTTAAACACTCATATATTACCTACACATTCACTTTAGCCTTATTTTATTCTCTTACCAAAGTAATTAGACATCATTTGGAGCTGGGAATATGTTTGTAGTTTTGATTTCATCATGTGATTCACTTTTTGCCTTTCTCTTGATGTGTTACAGCAATGTTACTGATAGCTGTGACTAAAGCACCAACACTAGACAGTGGGATTGCAAGACCTTCCTGAAATCTTCCCAAAAGTGAAGTTCTACAGAGCCTGAGTACTTACGTGCAAGAGCCATTTTGAATGTCCAAGTGCCCTTTCTGACTGACATTTTCTTTAATTTCTTCCCATATAATTTCCTTGAATTATGAGTCATCTGGTTATGCAGTCACCAAAAATCTTACACTAGTTGTTCATAAAATAAATGTACAGAGCCTTCTTACAATAAAAAGAGAAGATGTCCAGTGGAGATAATTTATGTAATAACAGATATGTCGATGTAAGAAGCCACCTATTCCTGGCTATACAGCTTGCTTTCATTTCAAATCTTTACACTTCTTACCCACTGAATTAGAAAGGCAAACATTAATTTCTTTATGTGAGGAACACTGTTGAATTTTTTTTATTATTACCTGAAGGCTCTTCTTCCTAGGAATTTTTTCAAGCCCCATCAGCTACTGCTGAGGGACATACATACATACCTACCTATTGTATTCTGTATCACATTAAATACTTGGCTTAGTAGTACTACTGTCTCCGAAACACTACAGTCATGTGCAATCAGTATAAAAGTAAGGGGCAGCTTGCTAGTATGGGAAACAAATGGCATATTAGTGTTCATTCTAGTCAAAAAGGGTACATTTGGTCAACTCTTATTTTTATGAGTTTTATTTAAACTTTGTAGAACTAATTTTCCAAATTAAATTTTCTTTAAAAATGTTTCATTATTGTGAACCTACAGTTCTTGTAACGCATTGGATCTGTGCATAAAAAGCTTACATTTAATTTAGACGCAGGCAATTTATTTCAGTGTCAAAGTACAACTTTTCAGTAGGAATTGTAATTTTAAAGCTGCGGGTCTCAGACTATTTGTCTAATTTCAAATAGCTTGCACTGCCCCTTCTTCTAGAAGAAAAGTGGGACTTAATTTTCTTATAAAAATTAAAAAAAAAAAAAAAAACAACCTAGACTTTTTTAAAGAAAAACAATTTTAAGATTTCATAGGTCTACTGGAATAATAATGATAATGATGATAATAATAATAATATCTTTCTTACTGAGAAAAAAGATACAACCAACATGTACTCTAACAAAGAATTTGACTACAAATTCTGGAAGAAGATGAAGAGAGGTAAGATATTTCTAAGTATTTTTCAGTATTTGAGAATTTTCTCAGAGGTCTGGAACACGGCATGAAGTTCTCAGTTCTGATATACATTCTTCTGAGAAGAAATTTATTTTCTTAAACTTGCCAAAGATCATTTTATACATTTGGACTGAAATCTCTGAATAAGAATATTAAAGTATGTATGAATGAGTAGTATATGTAATTTATTTTTATTTTCTTGTGATCATATCAGTTTACATCTGGTGATATTCTCCTGTATCTTCAGATTGAGGAAAGAATTTCTTTGTGTTTTTACCAATATAATATTATAGAAAATTATTCTCAAAATTATAGTAAGGTATACAATTTAAAGGATATGCACATCTAAGCACATATTTGCTAAATGCCTTTCATCAGATTTTCATTAAGGAAGTATTCATAGTGAAAAAGTAAGATTTTTCATCCAGTGGAGAATACTGCCACAGTGTTTCACCACTCCAGTGTTCTGGACCTGCAGGTGTCAAAAAGTATTGATCAAATCTAAGGTAGCAACTGCAATAGTCTGTATACAGTCTCTGTGTACCATAATGCTGAATAAGTTTCTGGGCATGGTTTCTTACTGCTGCAAATGATAACTAGCAATGGCAGAAACTAAATGATTCTTGAAATAGAAAAGAATTAAGACTGCTCTGGCTAATGCTGCAAATTTCTTGTATTGGTGGCCAAAGAGAAAAGGTCACAAGAAACTAATGTGTTTTGGTGATTTTGCCTCTTTTGCTATCAAATATACAGGCCACAGTAACCCCCAGAATCTCCTAAATTTCTTTTAAAAACTTGCTGGGCCTTATTTTTCAAAATGATAACAAAAGTTTCTCAAATCCTGCTCTTTGCGCACATTCCCTGCTCATACAATTAGATAACTAGAGAATCTTTAAGGTAGAAGTAGAACTGTTTATGCAGTATCTAAAATGAAGTGGTTATTTTAGAGAATATTTAAAAGTTACAGCTTCTGTTCTAAGAAACTTATAGTCCATGTTTATAAAACAACACAAAAAAGAGGGAAAAGAAAACCCTAATGTTGCAATTCATAAAAATCTATTAGGGAAAGCCTCCAGAACAATCTGCATGGTCTCTGAATCTGGCACCAAAAGGAAACAAGGCTAGTTATACAGGCGCAATACCACACTGATGGAGCTGTACTACTTCTGTGATTTGAGTATCTCAGCATATCTGTGTTATTCCGTATAATTATATCAGTTCAGGTGGACATAATGTTTGTATTTTTAGCACAGTACTTCATTATACCACATGGATATACTCTATAACTTGATGGTTCCTTAACAAAAAGACTTTACAGAGAGAAAACTGCTTCCCATGAATTTCAGCAGAGCTATAGTGAGAGAGTTACCTCAGACAGCCTTAAATAGGTTGATGGTATTAGACACTTTGCTTTTAATACCTGTTTCAGGATGATTTTTCCTTGAACACAAGTCTTATTTAAGATGAAGTAATGGAATAGAGATGGGGAAAAGGTCATTAAAGTCACAACCCACCCTTTCTGCCAAAATGTGTTGTTTAGAGTTCTGTCATTGATTTACAGCATGATCTCTGCTGGCAGTGGGGAAAGGTTGAGAGATCTCAGGTCTGACCCTTCATTATCCTTTTCTGGAGTAATGACAAAGTTAGGAAGGACCCACAAGATATATATAAACTTACCTACTGCATTTCACCAATATTAGTCTGTATAATCACATGTATGACTCTAGGAAATGGACAATAACTCTGAACACATATGTACTGGGTCTGGCTGAGCCGGAATTGGTTTTCCCCTGTAGCAGCCCTCATGGTGCTGTGTTTGATGTTGGGAGCTGGCAGGGTGTTGATAGCACACTGGTGTTGTGGCTACTGCTGAGTAGTGCTTACACAGCACCAAGGCTCTTTCTGACATTTCCCCCCTCAGTGGGACGGGATGGGCAAGATCTTGGGAGGGGACACAACCAGGACAGCTGACCCGAACTGACCAAAGGGATATTCCAGACCATATGACGTCTACTCAAGTATAAAGCTGGGAAAAAGGAGGAAGGGGGTGGGGTCACCCTTGGTCCTCCGAGGCAACCACTATGTGTATGGGAGCCCTGCTTCCTGAGAAGGCCCGACATCACCTGTTCATGGGAAGTAGAGAATAAATCTGTTTTCTTTTTTTTTTTTTTTTTTGCTTCCGCGCACGGACCTTTGCTTCTCTTTGCTTATATTAAAACTGCTTTTGTTTTACCCACAAGGGTTGGTTGTTTTTTCCTATCTTATTTTCTTTCCCCTCTTTGCCCTGTTGAGAAAAAAGGGGAAGGGGGGGGAAGTGATAGAGTGACTTGGTGGGTACTTGGCATACACACAAACCACCACAACATGCTAATGCAGGAGGTCTGGGCAGGCTGGAACCTCATTCAGTTCATCAAAACTGAAAGCAGAGTCTGGCCCCTGGAACAGATGAAGCCCTGCAGCTGGAGAGGCTGGGGTTGACAAGGAGCAACAGAAAATGCCCCAGGGTCTTAGAAGCACCAGGTTGTCTGCAAGACAGCAGTACCCCTGGCAACAAAGAAGTCCCCACTACATTCTGGGCTATGTGAGCTAGGGTGCTGCCAGAAGGCCTAGGGAGGAATCCTGCCCTGCTGGTCAGGAGCCTTGAGACTAGCCTGAATGCTTTGCCCAGCCTTGGGCTCTCCCACATGAGATAGACACTGATGTACTGGAGAGAGTCCCACGGAGGCCAATGAGGTGGCTGGGGTTGAAGCACTGGGGCTGGGGATGAAGTATTTCAATCTTAAGAAGAGAAGATTTCAGTGAAGAATTAATTGCTCTCTTCAAGTAAGAGGCAAGTAAGACAGGGTCAGACTCTGCCCATAGGTGCACAGTGACAGGTCAAAAGACAACAAAAAATTCAAATTAGATGCAATGACTATTTCATTATTGTTTTTTCCTTTTCCTTTTCCTTTTCCTTTTCCTTTTCTTTTCCTTTTCTCCTTTTCCTTTTCTCCTTTTCTCCTTTTCTCCTTTTCTTTTTCCTTTTCCTTTTCCTTTTCCTTTTCCTTTTCCTTTTCCTTTTCCTTTTCCTTTTCCTTTTCCTTTTCCTTTTCCTTTTCCTTTTCCTTTTCCTTTTCCTTTTCCTTTTCCTTTCCTTTTCCTTTTCCTTTTCTCCTTTTCTTTTTCCTTTTCCTTTTCCTTTTCCTTTTCCTCTTCCTTTTCCTTTTCCTTTTCCTTTTCCTTTTCCTTTTCCTTTTCCTTTTCCTTTTCCTTTTCCTTTTCCTTTTCCTTTTCCTTTTCCTTTTCCTTTCCTTTTCTCCTTTTCCTTTTCTCCTTTTCTTTTTCCTTTTCTTTTTCTTTTTCTTTTTCTTTTTCTTTTTCTTTTTCTTTTTCTTTTTCTTTTTCTTTTTCTTTTTCTTTTTCTTTTTCTTTTTCTTTTTCTTTTTCTTTTTCTTTTTCTTTTTCTTTTTCTTTTTTCCTTTTTCTTTTTCTTTCTCTTTTTCTTTCTCTTTCTCTTCTCTTTCTCTTTTTCTTTTTCTTTTTCTTTTTCTTTTTCTTTTTCTTTTTCTTTTTCTTTTTCTTTTTCTTTTTCTTTTTCTTTTTCTTTTTCTTTTTCTTTTTCTTTTTCTTTTTCTTTTTCTTTTTCTTTTTCTTTTTCTTTTTCTTTTTCTTTTTCTTCTTTCTCTTTTTCTTTTTCTTTTTCTTTTTCTTTTTCTTTTTCTTTTTCTTTTTCTTTTTCTTTTTCTTCTTTCTTCTTTTTCTTTTTCTTTTTCTTTTTCTTTTTCTTTTTCTTTTTCTTTTTCTTTTTCTTTTTCTTTTTCTTTTTCTTTTTCTTCTTTCTTCTTTCTCTTTCTCTTTCTCTTTCTCTTTCTCTTTCTCTTTCTCTTTCTCTTTCTCTTTCTCTTTCTCTTTCTCTTTCTCTTTCTCTTTCTCTTTCTCTTTCTCTTTCTCTTTCTCTTTCTCTTTCTCTTTCTCTTTCTCTTTCTCTTTCTCTCTCTCTCTCTCTCTCTCTCTCTTTCTATTTCTCTTTTAAAAATTTTTTCTTTTTTTCTTTCTTTTCTTTTTTTTCCCCATGAAGTCCATCAAACCCTAGAAACCTTCCTTGAGAAGGAGGCTGGACTAAAAAACCTCCAGAGATACTTTCCAACCTCAACTATTCTGTATTTCTATCATTTTATGATGCCTCTGTAGCAGCATGAGCTGTGGTGAGGTGGAGAAAGTCCCAGAGATCTTATCACTGCACAGGATTTTCTGGTACACATTCATTATTAAAACACTAAGAATTCATCCCAACTGAAGAAAATAAATACAGATAATTCAAGCTGGTCCTATTTTCCCCTGAAAAAATGAAAACAAAACAAAACTATGAAAAGACAAGAAAATGGGGCAAGATAACTTGTTATAAGTGTAAGCATTTGCAAGACAGGACTATATTTAATTGGGAGAAAAAAGACTCCAACCATTCTCAAACATTGAAAAACAGGCAGAACAAAATTTAAATGAAGTTTTAGATAAAATCTAACAGAAGTTTGGAATGCTGTTTGTATTTTTTCAGAGAACAATATGAAAGGTTAGAAACCAAAAACTTTTGCCAGAATGAAAGTAAGATAGCTGACTAATAAGGACATTGATACCTGAAAATTCTGGTTGAAGGATTTGAAAATGTAACACATACTTCTGGAATCCACTTTGATCCCTGGTTAACAATTGGTGGAGATGATTACAGCTGGTCTGTAGAAATTTTCATGTTCACAGGGCTGAAATGATTTATTACATGTATACTGTCAGTATATAATCCTCAGATGTGAACACTACATTCACATACGATGTGTGAAAATCTCAGGAAAGAAAGGAACTGCTAGTGTTTGCAGATTGTGCTATGACATTAAAATCTTGCTTCTCTTTGTGATAAATGTATAAAGCAACAAGAATCAAAACAGAGGAGATGATTTATGCGACTGCTACAGCAAGTGCTTCAATCACATTTATTCATCATTTTACAGCAATTCACATGTGGATAACATTGAGATTTACATGCTGAACTGCCATTTTTTAGGAGTTTTTTGTGCTTATGAATATCTAATATGAATTGAAGACCTTTCAAAAAATGTAATTAGTTTTCTGCCAAATGATAGATTATGTAGATGCTATGTTATTATAAACTTCATATACCAGTTCAAACAGCAGTTCTAACTGCTTTAATTCATTTGGTTTTGATTCAAGATTTAGAATGCCTGTAAAATGATTGTTGGAAAATTAAAAAAAAAAAAAAGAAAAAAGAGGGAAAAAAAATTTAAAATAATAAATTCCTAGCAATAAAGCTGCCAGGAATAAAGTGGAGTAGCTACAGAATCATAGAAGAAGAACACGGTGACAAAAGAAAAATCCTTGTTCTTAAAATGTGAGAAACCCATTACAGTCCAAATATTGCACACTTTTTTAAACAAATCTAAGGATGTCCAGTTTGATGCAGATTATAGAAGGTCATACTGCTTATTGTGTTGGCTTTAAACTGTAGTTTTAAAATTTTTAAGTAATTTAAGTATTTATAAGAAAAATAATTAAACATTTTGGACAAGTGAATTCTAAAAAATATTTGTATCTTGGCACTCATAGACATCCTAGCAATACTGATTTACAGCATCTGATAATGTGATCAAAGGAACTTCTGTAGGATCAAAGTTCCATTTTATTATGTAAGTAAATGTAAGCTGGCAGAAATAAAGATGCTGACTGAACAGCATATTATATTTGAATAGCAACTGCTATAGTGTAATTAAAAAAGTCAAATAATTGTCACATTTCTAATTGACCTTTGTCAACGTGTCCTGGCTCTGGACCTTAGAGGCAAGTCACTGTGTGGTTGTAGCAGTTTTGACTTTAAATTCTTTATTCTGAGACTAGCTGGAAACATTATTTTAAGTTAGCCAGAACATGTGGTGGCAAATAATTGAAATCATAATGTGTTAAGGACAACATTTTTTGCAAAAGTGTTTGTGATACAATGAAAGTAGCATGAGCTGTAAAGACAATGAACCTTCCTCTTTTTTTAAAGGTCTTCCCACAATGTGTATGCATTCATAAAATAAATTTAATATTGAAGCAGCTGCATAGAATTCCTTTCAGTATGATGATAAAGGACTTCAGTAGCTTTTCATATGTCAGACCAATCTCAGTCTGTTCATTTAGTTCACTCTTATAGCAGACCTATAAAGAAAATATTGTAAATAAATGTCAAATATTAATATAATTTAAAAATTCTAAAATGAAGGAAAGATATGAAGAACCTGTTGCTCAAGGATCTCAAACCTCTAAACCTCACAAAGGACTTTTAAACCAAAACCCAGGTACAACACAGTAGAAAAAAACTGTAGCAGAAAGGACAACAGAAAACAGATCTCTAAATATAGACTAGTGCATGAATATTGTATCTCTGTCCATTGTCTTCTCTTTCTTTCATTTGTCCTCATTGAATTTCTTTATTGTGAAACAGAAGTGATCAACTTAAAAAGATGAGATGGCGCAAAAGTATCTTGAAGGACAATACATTTATCATCAGACTTTGTAGGATAGATTTCCTCTAATGAACAAGTTGCAGCTGTTTCATAAGGGTAATGTTGATAAAAGAACTCTTGACAATAAAAACCATATCAAATTTCTAATTCTGTCACTGATACAAGCTATTTCAATGGTACTAGAAAAATGTGGACAAATTAGTTTATTTACTTCTGATATCAGTAACTTTTTGAAATAGGGTGTTTCTGAAAAAATTAACACTATAACTTGAAAACTGGTTGTATGATTATGCAGATTTTGTTTATGAAAGTCTTATAAAAAAGAACACTTTTGAATGCAAGCATGTAATGAATAGAAAGTTAAATTGATTAGTACTCTGTCTAGGAAACGTCTTCTATCCGACAAAAAGACCTTTTCATGGTGTGTCAAAATTGAGATGAACTTATGTTTCAAACAGACACTGACCCACGTCTCTGATTAGGATCCAAATGTTGCATCTTTATCCCCTGCAATACAGTTTTCCAGTGGTGAACCTGAAAGGGGAGATTTTTTTCTTCTCTAGAAATGTTCAGGAAAGGAGTTCCCCGTGGAGAAAAGAGTGGTTAAATCCTACTCCTATACCTTTTAGATTCCTCAAGATGTTCAGGAATACAGAGCTATACAACTAGGGTGCTTAGAATATCCTTCAATCCCTAATAGTACATTTTCACCATCAAGGATTTCTCACTAAGAAATACATTAAATAAAATATCTCTAATTTAAAAAGGCAACAAAGAACCAGAAGACACTACTTTCTCCAAGAAACCTCTGGGGTTCTGTAAGGAAGAGTCTCTGTATGTCCTTGTTCTGTCCCACACAACTACTATTTCTGGACTTCCAAACAACAACAGCAGCAACAGCAAATGGAACCACCATCACCTGTGAGAGAAGAATTGTGTGGTATCATAGAGCCAGCTGTCCCAACTGTTCTCCTTTTCAAGTGTACAGGCAAAGGTATCAGATCAGTGTGAAGGCTCCCAAGAGAACTGTTATCAGTTCTCCAAGTTCTCTATATTCTCAAGAAAATTATTCCCAGATAATCTTCCTGTTTTTTTGTATTTTTGCTGTCTATTACAGATTGCTATGATGTATGTAGATTTCTGTAAAATTGCTCTTAAAAAAAAGAAAAAAAAGAGAGAGATAATGTAGTCTGCGGTACAGTGACCAAATGAGGTCTGAAAGCCTACAGCTACTGACTGCTGATGTGGCACTCTACTGATGTCTGACCAAAATCTGTGTTTCTGGGAATCAATACACAGATTTTCACTTTAATTTAGCATGCAACTCTCTCAAAATCCATGTAATATTTTTCCTTGCTTAAACATCCTAAGGAGATAGAGTGTTGAGGTTGAGAAGCTGAAAAGTAGATGTGAGTTAAGTTACAAAGAAGCCATAGGGGTAGAGAACCCTATTTATTTCAGTGTTCTCATGAAGCCTAGTTTCTCATGTACTTAAAAATTATTTTTGTTTCTTTTATTTCTAGAAACAAACAGTTTTATAAGATTTTTAAGCAAGACATGACTGCGCAATATAAGCAAATCTCCCTTGGCATGGTGTAATTCAAGTATTTGTAATTGTGTTTATCCCCAGTTAGATGACATTGGAAAACCAGGAAAAGTTGTGCTGTTGGGTTGATTACATTACCTGAGAGGGTTGGTAACCTTTTGTCTATTTTTGCTTTTTTTTCTTCTTTTTGTATTTCATTGTAAATAATATATTATAGATGTGAAGAGTTCTGTTTTCTTGAGTGAAATGTAGATCAAACTTACAATTTAAAGAAACGTGAAATATGGAAATTAAATCTCATACCCTCCCTACAACTTCTTCGCAGAGTGCCTAAGTAGTAATTTTCTAATTGTTTATCCCCTGTTGTTTTGAATGTATATCGAAGTTGAGGTGAACTACACAATAAAGCAAAAAAATCAAAATGAATCACTGATATGGGCAGAAGAAGAGATGGGAGAGAAAACCACTTTGGTGCTTTTTTCCTTTTAATTTTTTATATTAAGTGAGAGGTTAACAATATACAAGATTACATGAACCATACACATCTGCCAATAATAGCTGCATATTCTTGCTTATGTTTAAGTAAAACATTTATAAATGTAAAATGTGCAAGTGTTGAGCACAGTGAAGATTAGAGACTGTGATAAAGAGAAGATAAGAGCAATAATTTTTTGCTTTGGTTATGCAAGTGTTCATGGTCTTTTTAATCCTTGTTTTTTTGATTACTAGGTTAATATTTTGCCCACTGGCTGTAATAGTTTAAACTTCTGATTACTTCCAAAAACTTCTTATGTTTATTAAAAAAGTGTTGCAAATGTTATTTTAATATTTTACTCACATAACTGTTAGCAGTAATTTAAAATATAGTTTATTTTTAAATTCATACATAATCTTTTATTCCTGAAAGGACTTTACTTGATTTAATGCTTATCTAGTTTTGTTATCATGTATTTTACCACTGAGCTTGTTTTAAAAAAGATTTGCCTTGGGCAAATTAGCAGTGAAGTGATGACAGAGATGATTTGTACCACATCTCAGGTAGTGTTGAGCTGACACTGAATAAACCTCTCTTTTACCATTTAATGATCTTTTTGCAGCCCTTAAAATCTCTGCAACTGAAGCACCACACAATGGCACAGCAGTCTCACTTAAAAAACCTTCCTAGCATAGGTTGTTGGAGGAGAAAAATGGAAGGAATACAGCTATTTAAATGCAGAAAAAGACTTTGAAGAAGCCATCCACTTCTCACTTCTTCATATTAAGTTAGTGACTGCAACAAGCTAGTCTTCTTTCTTCTTCTGATGCAGTTTTTGCAGACATGCTGTATTCTCTTAGTTGACCTTACTATCATGCCTCTTGCAGTGCCAATGGCTAATAAGTAATCAAGAGTAATTTCAAATATTAGTAGGATACATATAACTTCGAAAACCAACACCAAGCAGCCAAAGGGAAGTTCTAGGGTGTTAGCAATAGCCAAAAAAAAAAAAAAAAAAAATCATCATGAATTAAGCTATATTAAAATTCAAAATGCAGCTAGACTTCAATAGGTAATGGCTAGAGTTAGTGTAAATAAATTCAGGCTAATTTTAAACTATGTGGGTGGGTTTGCTAGCCTTGTTCAACCTAAGAAATCATGGAACTCCATATTTATCTGTATATATGGATAACCTACACACAAGTCACCAAGCTCTGTGTAATGTTCTAGCATTGACAAACTACTGGGTAATACATGCCCATCTCATGCTGGATACTGTATGTCTTTGTTCCTGCGAAGATTGACAGCTCCCTCTGCTGTTCTCATTGTGAGGTGCTCAGAAAAAAGTCTAATATTCCTGCACAAAAGGTTGGACTCTCACAGTTTGTCAATTAATGGCTATCAGGCTGGCGTGCTTTTAAACATTGGCTGGCAGTCAGATGCCTGATGGCACCTTTAGGACACCTGCTTGGACAACCAATTAATTTCAAAACAGAGCTTGATAGTGTTATTAAAGCAAGGTATGAGAATCAAATTTTTTAATTTTCTTTCATTTTTCTTTTTTTTAAAAAGCTTTCTATTTCTGTTTGTACCCATCTGGTCTATTTACCACAGATGCAGACTTATGAAAGCTGTGCTTCTTGGGAAGTCTGACTTAAGGAACAGATATAAAAGCACGACAGAGATGCTGTAACATACTACTTACCATTTTCCTCAAACCCAGAAATATGTTCCTTCTTTTCTCTGATTTTAATCTCATCTTCACCATGTTTTTGGTTGTTGTGGGTTTTTTTTTTTTTAATATTTAGTAGTTCATGAAGTCAGATTGGTAAAGAAAGTGTGTCCCTTTTATTTTTCTACATTTAGGTGTCATTTGCTCATTTTTTATGATTAAATATATAGGCCAAATTAAAGCTTGTACTCCCTGAAAAAAAAAAAAAAAAAACAAACAAAAAACAAACAAACAAACAAAAGAACCCCAAAACAAAAACAGAAAAAGAGAGTGCATGATGCATGTTCTCTGGCATGTTTAAATAATAATATATGCTAGACTAAACTTCTCAGGGCTGAAATTATCTATGAAGGTTTGGACAGTACTGAGTAAAACCCCACTAATTTATTAGTTATTTATTTATCTTAACAAATCCTACACAAAGCAAAATAATAACATGAATCTGAATTTTGTCTTTATGACAAATTTGCTGCATGATTTTTTCTTTTCAAACTCTCACATAATCATACATAATTGTGAAAATTATTTAAGTACCCAGCAGAAACATCAGAGCCCATATCACCTTTAAAGACTACTTAACACTGTTGTACTTGTCATGTAAATCAGTTGTTGTATGTATAAGATTTCCTGTACAGAAGTTCTGAAATAAAACCTCCATCCATTATAAATACACAGTAAAAATGCAGGGCAACTTTTTGAAATAGTAGAGACTGAACCATTCTTTTCATGACCTTGTTTACTTTTTCTTTACCTTATCATGCGGAGTCCTTCATGACATTCCTAGTAAGAGGGAAATCTGGTAATACAGCTAAGAACCATTAAAATTTCTGTGAGTTCTTTGACCTTAATGGAAACAAAAGACAAACCATAAATACTAAGTACTGTACACAGAGGAAGCAGTTGCTGTCTTCCTGCATCGTCTCACTGAACTGGTATACCTGGTAGTTTTAGGAATCATGTTTTGTGTTTATTGTTCACTAGGTCATTGTTCAAATGATTTTGCATGGTAGTTGAAACAGTATATGTAATTTCAAAATTTTCTTATTAAGTTTTCTGTTAGAGGTGTAACATTGGCATTCATGTGCTGAAATACATTAGCCCCACAGTTCTGTTTTAACAATGGTCTTTTTCAAACGAATCACAGTGAATGACAGAAATATTCCTGCTGACTCCCTCGAGGGTTGATCTGCCCACTAGCTTTCTTGTGACCCACTTCAGATAGCTTCACCAGAACAAAGTAATATTAAGTATGTTAAAGATTTATCTACTAACCTTGGAAATTATTGCTTCTGAAGGATATTTACAGGCAAGTTCTGTATGTATTGAAGGCATTTTTTCCCTCAAACACAGCTACTTTTTACCAAGAAGGTGTTCTCAGTCCTACTGCATCTCAGTGGTGTCCTAGCAGAAATGCTGTTGGTTCTCATTTCTAATGCAAACATCCCTTTCTTAGAGGGAAAGAATAATCAGTGAAAACCAAAACCCTTTGCCATTTGCATTGCAAAAGGAAGAGATATTACAATTATCATTAAAACAGAGTAGTTCTGCTTTAATGAAAAAAGTATTTATTTTTCTTTGCTGATGCATCTAACTTTTTCTTTTTAAGTATGATTTCTGGGCAAAAGTTTTATTTTTGTCAATATGTTTAATTATTTTTGTAGATCTTAAAAACACTGCATTAACCAAATAGCTGCATTCCCAGAATAAGAATTTATCTTCTTCACTGCGCACAGAAACTGGGAACTTTACAATGCAGCACACTCAGTATATACTTTGTCTCTCTATCTGTGCATTAAATATACATGCATAGCCACTCACACGTGCACATTCTTCACTGGTGGCACTGCATAAATTCCCTTCCATGTTTTATTTTGGAGACATCTCTTGTATAGAGCCATACAGTGTAAACTCAAGCTGTGGACTGGCTCATTGCTGAATCAGTGTCTGATCCAATTAAAATGACATGTTACATATTCAAGAAAGCTGATTGGAAATGGTGTCAGGGATATGTACTACAGTGCTGACTTTCTTTCTCAAATTTTAATTGATAATGTAATAAGTCGATGCTATGCTGTTACAGCTTGTGCTAGACTTTACTGTGCATTTATACTATCTGTGGTACAGTGATCTTAAGCTGTCTATCTCCTTAAAATGAAAGGAAGACATACACAGATCTCTCTTTTACTATTTCACTGTATCTCTAATGAATTCAAATTTTACACCACATTACACAGTTTTACATAATTTTTTTTTTCCTGTTGTAATCTTCTGGGATCATACATAATAAACTATGATTTTCCATTAGACTAGACAGGATATGATGGCAGTGCTTCTATTTGATGATTACTTACTTGCACAAATGATACTGAGTGTTCCTAAACCAAAAGTGATAAAATTACACCTGTCAGGTGCATCTACTCTACCCCCAAATGCAACATCCTATTTTGATTTGTCTATTCTAAAACAAAGTTCTGCTTACTCTGCATTTGTATTAACTGATACTTTCATAGTACAAATGTATGTCTGCTTCTCCTTCCCAGTATTAACTTGTAATTCTACTAGACAATATTATTTTTCTTTTTACATGATTTTCCCCATCATGTCATGAGACTAACTTGGGCTTTCTGTTTACCATTAATGAGGCACTGAGTACTCATTTTTAAGTAGGCATTGTTAGCAAATACCTTCTTTTCAAAAATATACATATGAAGCATGATATACTGTATAAACTAATGTCAGTTCCTATTAATAGTTCATTGTCATTGCTGTGTCACTATTATGCTGATTTATATTCTTCATTGTAACTCCCATAAAGCCTTAGGGTCAGTATAAGCTACACATTAATCATGTTCTTACAAACACTTAACAAACCCTTGTTAATTTTGATATAACAGAATCACAGAATCGTCTAGGTTGGAAAAGACCTTGAAAATCATCTAGTCCAACCATTAGCTTAACACTGACAGTTCTCAACTACACCATATCCCTAAGCGCTATGTCAACCCAACTCTTAAACACCTCCAGGGATGGGGACTCCACCACTGGCCTGGGCAGCCCATTCCAATGCCTAACAACCCCTTCTGGAAAGAAATACTTCCTAATATCTAGTCTAAACCTTCCCTGATGCAACTGCAGACCATTAACTCTTGTCCTATCGCTCGTTACTTCGTTAAAGAGACTCATCCCCAGCTCTCTGCAACCTCCTCTCAGGTAGTTGTAGAGGGCGATGAGGTCTCCCCTCAGCCTCCTCTTCTCCAGACTAAACAACCCCAGTTCCCTCAGCCGCTCCTCGTACGACATGTGCTCCAGACCCTTCACCAGCTTCGTTGCCCTTCTTTGGAAACACTCGAGTAATTCAATGTCCTTTTTGTAGTGAGGGGCCCAAAACTGAACACAGGAATCGAGGTGCGGCCTCACCAGTGCTGAGTACAGGGGTAAGATCACTTCCCTGTCCCTGCTGACCACGCTATTGCTGATACAAGCCAGGATGCCATTGGCCTTCTTGGCCACCTGGGCACACTGCTGGCTCATGTTCAGCTGCTGTCAATCAACACCCCCAGGTCCCTCTCTGACTGGCAGCTCTCCAGCCACTCCTCCCCAAGCCTGTAGCGTTGTTGGGGGTTGTTGTGGCCGAAGTGCAGAACCCAGCATTAGGCCTTATGAAACTCCTCCAGTTGGCCTTAGCCCATCGCTCCAGCCTGTCCAGGTCTCTCTGCAGAGCCTCCCTACCCTCGAGCAGATCAACACTCCCACCCAACTTGGTGTTGTCTGCAAACTTACTGAGGCTGCACTCGATCCCCTCGTCTAGATCATCAATAAAGATGTTAAACAGGAGTGGCCCCAAAACCGAGCCCTGGGGGACACCACTCATGACCGGCTGCCAACCAGATTTAACTCCATTCACCACAACTCTTTGGGCCCAGCCATCCAGCCAGTTTTTTACCCAGCGAAGTGTGTGCCCATCCAAGCTTTGAGCAGCCAGTTTTGCCAGGAGAATGCTGTGGGAAACAGTGTCAAAGGCCTTACTAAAGTCAAGGTAAACTAAATCCACAGCCTTTGCCATATCCAATAAGCGGGTCACCCTGTCGTAGAAGAAGATCAGGTTTGTCAAGCAGGACCTGCCTTTCATAAACCCATGCTGACTGGGCCTGATCATCTGGTTGTCCCGCACGTGTTGTATGATGGTACTCAGGATGAGCTGCTCCATCAGCTTCCCAGGCACCAAAGTCAAGCTGACAGGCCTGTATTTTCTTGGATCATCCTTCCGACCCTTCTTATAGATGGGCGTCACATTGGCCAATTTCCAATCTGTCAGGACCTCCCCGGTCAGCCAGGACTGCTGGTAAATGATGGAAAGCGGCTTGGCGAGCACCCCAGCCACCTCCTTCAGCACCCTCGGGTGAATCCCATCTGGTCCCATAGACTGGTGTATGTCTATGTGATGCAGTAGGTCACTGACTGTCTCCTCCTGGATTGTGGGGGAGTTGTTCTCCCAGTCTTTGTCTTCTGCCTGAGGAGGCTGGATTCCCTCAAAACAACTGGCCTTGTTATTAAAGACTGAGGCAAAGAAGGCATTAAGGACTTCAGCCTTTTTCTCATCACTTGTTACCATGTTTCCTCCTGCATCTAGCAGAGGATGGAGGCTTTCCCTGGTCTTTCTTTTGCTGTTGACATACTTATAGAAACATTTATTGTTGTCCTTGACTGTTGAGGCCAGATTAATTTCCAGCTGGGCTTTAGACCTGCTGATTTCTGCCCTGCATAACCTCACATCATCTTTGTAAGTGAGTGGTTAGCCCCTTCTTCCAAAGGCCGTAAACTCTCCTTTTCTCATTGAGTTGCAGCCATAGCTCCCTGTTTAGTCAGGGTGGTCTTCTATTCCACCAACTTCTCTTACAGCACCTGGGGACTGCTTGCTCCTGAGCCATTAAGACTTTCTTCTTAAAGAGTGCCCAGCCTTCCTGGACCCCTATACCCTTCAGGACTGTCTCCCAAGGGATCCTCTCAAGCAGGTGCCTAAACAAGACAAAGTCAGCCTTTTGGAAGTCCAGGATGTCATTTTTGCTGCCCCCTCTCCTGGCTTCTTTAAGAATAGAGAACTCTAATATGTTGTGATCGCTGTGCCCTAGTCGGCCTCCAACTGCCACATCATCCATCAGTCCTTGTCTGTTCACAAAGAGGAGATCCAGCAGGTCACCTTCCCTGGTCGGTTCACTCACCAGCTGCGTCAGGAAGTTGTCATCTCCCACACATTCCAGGAATCTCCAGGACTGGCCCCTCTCTGCTGTGTTGTATTTCCAGCAGATGTCTGGGAAGTTAAAATCTCCCACAAGAACAAGGACAAGCAATCGTGAGATTTCTCCTAAGTGTCTATAGAATATTTCATCCACCTCTCTGTCCTGGTTGGGTGGCCTATAGTAGACTCCTACTACAACATCTGTCCTGTTGGCCTTTCCTCTGATTCTAGTGCAAAGACACTCCACCCTGTCTTCACTACACTTGTACTCAAAGCAATCATAACAGTCCCTAACATACAGCGCCACCCCACCACCTCTCCTTCCTTGTCTATCCCTCCTAAAGAGCTTGTAGCCATCAATTGGTGCACTCCAGTTATGGGAGACACAGGAGACTCCAGACTCCAGACATGGTAGATCTGCTTCGGTTAGACTTGTTTTGTAAAATGTGATAGCCAATTACACATGCATAATGCTGCAACTTTTTGTAACTGTTTGTTAGCATAAACGTATTTGAAATGATGGTGTATTTGAGATCTCAACAGAGACATCATGTATAAATGAATGAGGACAATTGATGTGGTGTTGCATTAGTACTTGGATTCTTTAGTAATTTTCAAATACTAGAGTATTTGAAAATAGTATAGTAACTTTCAAATATTTATACAAATACTGTTCTCCAGGTAGTTCTATTTTCTTTAATTTGAAGGGCATCTCCAATTTCCTTGAATTAAATATTCCTGAATTTATAGTCCTTTTCTAGCATAGATAGGTGTGTGCACAGATGCATTATGATCCTTTTCCTACTTTCCCTAGCACCTCTTTTCAAAGTTGTACCAGTATATACGTATGCAGTGGAAAAAATGTCTTCCTTGTTTTCCTCCATTTGCTTACAAAGATGATTCAAGAGCAGCCTCAAGGGAAGCAAAACAATAGCAGAAAGTGTTTCAGAGAAACAAAGGAACAACTCTGAAAGACAAGTCCTCTCTTCAGGGGAAGTCTGCTCCTCCTAGACTTTTACAAGCTGGAACTTCATCCTAAAAGAGAGCAGGAGAAGGAATACTTGATAACATCTCAAATTTCCGCCTGTCAAAAATTGTATACATCATATATAGGGTAACACAGCTTTGTTTTTCGCAGTGGATAAGGCAACAAGAAATTAAGACAAGGGTGTAAGATAAGCATAGGCAATAAACATGATTCTATCCAGTGTCCCCTTTGGCAAGGGAGGGAGGCATTTTGACTTTTTCCTATCTGCTCAACTCATGTGCACAAGCTTGTGAGACTACAACTCTCATCTTTTCTTAATATTCAATACCTAATTAATGGATGTGGTCACACCTCCCTCTCTGTTCTTTCCCCAAAAAGTATCTGTGCCACAATCTTTTGGCAAACCTACAGATGAACTTCTAAACTGGACAAAATTCCTATGCAGTTTTCTGAAGTACATCTGTCTTCTTGGTTTAGTGTAACACTGATAGCTGTGCACTGAAAAAAAAGCAGCACTGGACAAAAGGTAAAAATTGTGTTTATAGAGGTTTCCTTATGAGCAAAGAGAATTTGTGAGGATATAGCATAGCAATTTGTACTTCATAAATGTATTACAAGAAACAATCCAAAATTTTCTACATATACTAAAATTTAACAAATTTTCTGATGGCAAAGTGTTTGCAAAAGGTTATATTAAGTGAAGTTGTACATTTTCTATGGCAAAAGAGAATATGCCTAACTGCAGTAATGTTAATATTCAATTAAAAAAACAGAAAAAGTTTGATTTAATGTAGAAAAAATGGTTTTTGTTGTTTATGAAAGTTTAACTAGGTATTGCTGACACTAACAGAAATTAACAGGGGACATAAAATTCATGAGAGTGCTATGAATGTCGAGTCTGATCTCTATTAATAGATGATGTGTGACGACTAGGAAGAATAAACAAAAATACAGAGTGTGAGTTTGTTATATAGTTGTATATAACAACAGAAGTTGTGAATACTCTTTGACTTTCAGGAAGGCTACTTAAAATAATAAAAATTCCATAATGCTGGATTTTACATGCAATTAAGTTTCTTAAACATTATATTTGTTTTCTATAACAAAACTCCAAGGAAAGTGAAGAGACAGAGGTACCGTCATCACAGACATTGGTCAGAAATACCTGTTAAAACCCCACATACTTATTGGAGAAAAGACCTAGGAAAAATATCCTGAAGACATTTATGAGACAAAAAAGACATTGCTTAAAGAAATGATAGAATGGAGATTCAGAGATATCTTCAAACATACCCAAGGAGACTCAGCTTCAGACATGGAGTGTTATGTGCCAAGACAGTGGGAAAGTGTCCCTCAACAAGTATGGGCTAGCACAGTGTATGGTGAGGGAGAAACAGCTCTCTGAGTGACCCATTATTGTAACAATGAGGTTTAGTACTGTGGAGAGCATAGTGTTACCATTTGTTCTGATTTACAGGCCAGAACAAAATACTGTGGAGAAAACAGGAAAAAGTATATAAATTTGATTTCCTAATGATTTTTCTTTCAATATGCTCAAAGAAACAAATTAAATCCCTGCATGGCTTTAGTGACCTTTGGACTAAGTTTTTTTTCCTGCCCTTCCCTCACTAAAAGACTTGCAAGAGAGCAAGTCTCAGTCTTCTGGAGGCAAGGCTGAAGTAATTCTTTCAGGAACACACTGGTTCTTGTCAGGAAAATGCATTTAAGATCTGTTACTATATATACACTTTCTCCTTTCAGTTTCATTTACTATGAGATTAGATTTTGTGAGATTAGGGTTCATTCATCCCTTTCCCAGACTGTTGACAGCAGAATTAAAACCAGATTTCGGAAATGATCTAGGCAGATAAAATCCATTTTCAAAAGAGCCTTAGGAACATAAATTCTAGTGACTTTCTCTTACAAATATTTTCATTAATGATAGTGATGATAAGTATTAATCTATAAACTTCTTTAAGAATTCCATGTTAAATGTTGTAAATTAGGAAGCTTTCTGCTTTCTCCTTTCCTGTCTTCCTATGGCAATTTCAAGATTCTCTGTATGTGTAATTTATTAATTTGTGCTAATTTCATAAAAATTGTTACAATGTGTATGAGTTAGCCAGAGACTGACAAGGAACCTGACATATGTCACCTATTCCCCAGTGGAATAAGCTTCAAAGCAAACTAAAGAAATCATTAGGTTTAACAGCTATGTTCTGAATACTGAAAAGCAGCGATATAAATAGGAACAAAGGCTCTTAGACTGAGAAGAGGATTTATGTCTTAAAGAAAAATTAACAATACAGTACGTTGACCAAAGGAGATTATTTCATATTTCAGAGTGGAAACTATTAGCAGAAATGTCTTTGAATATTGAAAATCTGGTTGATAAATTTATGAAGACTATAGTGAAATAGTTAAAAAATCAAGGCTGGTAATCACATGTGAGAATTTTAATACTATGTTTAGATATATAAATTTGCATTATTTTAATATTTTATAAAGATTCAACTGGAATTTTTTGCTTCATATTTAAAGTATTGAAAGTTATGTGAAGGGTGTATAAGGTCACATTATGGAAAAGATTGTGGTCATAATAAAAATTTTTAAGAGATGAACAGGGTATTCATTGGGTTATGTTATGGGTCCTTTCTATTTTTTTCAGGTTAAAACCAGTGTGTTGAATTTCTTATGCAAGGGTACCTTCCCTCCCTTGCATAAGTATGAACAGAGTCATCCTTAATTGAGATAAGCACCAGGAATATATTGGATTCACTGGGTGTCCAGTGTGATGAGACCACTGAGATATCCAGCGGAGGAAGATGTGATAAAGAAGTGACATTTAGCTATTAGAATGCTAACATCCCCTTAATGGACATTATTTTATGCCTTCCTTTTGTATAGGATTTACTACAATATATTTCTGTTCTTTAGAGTAACTCAAATACTGGAGGAGAATAAATTTCCAATCATGAATCTACTATATGTGGCATCTCGTTTTGCCTTCCAGCACCTTAGAAGGATACTGAAAGGTCATATTTTGTAGACCTAATCAAGGGAGTCTGGGGGTGTGGGCAGGTTGTTTATCTTTTTTTTTCATTTTATTTTAATTTAGCATCCAGAAAAATTAAAAATTTCTGGTTTGTCAGAAGGAAAAACAACTTTTCATTGGAAAATATAATTATAATCTCCAAACAATTATGAAAAAATATTGCCCTTCTAGAATCTGTGTCCAGATATGGAAATATCATATGACCAAATTCAAAATAAAGAATTTGTTTAAAACACAAACTAAAAGATGAACTGTTTAGCCATACACTTCAAGAGGACAATTGAATGTTAAAATCTCCAAATATATTGTTATTCTGCCCTGCATGGCAAAATACTTCCATTAAAACTTTCTAAGAAACTAATACTTACATGCTCAAAGTTATTAAATATTGCTCAAAGTTTCTTTAGTATTGATCTATTGCAACAATGTACAAGGCTTCAGCCTACAACCTGTGACCCTTGCTGGTAGATGCTTTACACGCACTAAAGGAAGAGACACATTTATATTATCTTGTTTATGCTTATATATTTATTCCCATTTTTTTATCGTTAAAGATGAGAAATAACATGAAATAAGATGGTTAGGGTATGGCCAAAGAAATGAAGTTTAATGAATGCACAACCCAGTTTGATGTGTAACTTACCAATATGAATCTGTAGGATCTTGCAGATATTGTGACACAGTTGAGTCTAACATCAAGTTTAAAAAAAGGTAAGGAATATGCAAATGTCTGCACAAGGATGAAACATGTTTCTATCCAGTTCAAATTTGTGTTCTTGCACAATGGTGCACAATGCAAATGGTAAGTGGTGTATGGGAAAGAACAAGAATAAAGCAATCAAATACAATGTTTTCCACGGATATCTTCTATGTCTCTAGTAACAGCTCATGTGTTGGACTTTCTAGGCCAGATGTGGTTTCTATGTATTTAGAAAGCTTCCGGGCATTTCTGTTCCCCTCATCTGTTCAATCTTTATTTGAACCCATGACAACAATCGGCATGCACCCTATTCAGTCTTTGCCACCAGAGGTGCAACAAAACAACTCCTTTTCTTTGTGTTGAATCAGTTTCTTCTACCTTCATCTGATATTACCTGGTTCTTGTTGCCAAAGGAGAGACCAATACATTTTTTTTTTTTTCTGTTGGTTCCATTTACAGTTTTGTAGCCCTGTATCATAACTGTCTTTAGTTGTCTTTCTCCAGAACTGTACCATTCTAGATTACTTGATTATTCTTCATACAGAAGTCATTCCGTAATTTTGAACATCTTTGATTTTTTCCCTCTGAACCTTCCTCTCTTCTATGAAGTAATTTTTGGAAGGGGAGAAAAGAGCAGCACTCAATATTAAAAAGGCCAAGACAATAAAAATTTAAAAAATGTCACAGTGATGTCCTCTATTTTCTTTGCAATCTTTTTTTAATGATTCATACTATTTCACTTTTTTTTTTTTTTTTTTCATTCCTGCTCACTGAAGCTTACATTTTCAAAGAATTCATTACACTGCCAAGGTTTTTTGAGTAACAATGCTAACACAGAGACCATCACTTCCTAAATAAAAGTTAGGAGTCTTTGGCAAGTCCACCACACCAAATTTCATCTGTAATTTCGTTTTGCAACCACTTAATTTTCTAAGGTTTTTCAGTAATTCTTTACAGTCAGTCTTGTCCTTTATTCATTTTACCCTAATGAAGTTAACATCACCAGAAAACTTTCTCATTTCCCTGTTTACTTTCTTTTCTAAGCTGGTTGAACAGAGTAACCCATATCACTGCAGAACTCCACTGGATACAATTTTCCCTTCAACCACTTAGCCTTACCTTCAGTTTCCTGTCCTTTAAATAGTTATTAATATATTCCAAACATTTACTTCCTCCCTACCATGCTACTTACTTTCTCCAGTAAATTTTGGTGAGGTACGTTGTCATAAAGCTTTTGGAAATTCAGGTGTATCCACCGAATTCCCCTTAGGTATGTGTTATTCACTTTTCAGAACAGTTCATTAGTTTAAAGTGGAACTTCCTTGTATAGAAGCCACCTTCATAAGGACATTTTATTTATGCAAGTATCTTTATTTATTCTATGTCAGAATGTTGAATAAATTGCCAAGTTCAAATATCAGGAATTTCCAATGACATTGCTGTACTTTTTTTTAAAAACTTTTTTTCCATCTTTTAATATTTTACTAACATCTTGACTTCCCTTTTCAGTTCTTACAGACCAAGGTACTTCTAAGTAAGACTTTTTACAGTGCTAAGCAAAAAGTAGTCTAGTGTCATGTTAAGAAGGAAATCAAATTATTCGTACCAGCTTTTCATGTTAAAACATTCTTGATTAGAAAAAGTTTTAGTCCACACTTCTTTTAAGCTGCAAGTGATACATACAGCTTAGTATTGCTCACATGTGATGAAAGAATGCCTTGTAGCTAGCCTCTGTGCACTACTATTATAAGGTGTACTATTATTTGGGCAATTTTCAATTATTTTTATTATAATGAAGATACTAGGGAATGAGTTAAAATGTTAGCTCCACAATATCAACCTATAAAACCTTTGTCTAAATATTACATGATGGTCTTAAGGAAATAATGAGCTATATTTCTATTCAACTCAGGAGTACCAGAAGTGAAAGAAGATGATCCCGTGCATTGATTTATTGAGATAATAAGACATCACAACCATTCATCTTTCCTCCCCACCCCCTCCAAATTCAAATGACAATCCCAGCTTTGCCTTCTGGAGGAACAGTCCTCCCAATTCCTTCATGAAACAGGAAAGATCAAATATATTTCCTACACACAAGTCTTACTGCTCCAGGGTTTAGACTTTTGACATGATTTTTTTTTGTTTATGTTGTTTCCTTCACTTACCAGGGGATATAAATTGCCTCATTTATCATAAACATAAATTATTTTTGTTCTTTTCAAGATATGACCAGTTTAGAATTTTTTTTTCTCCATAGAAAATTGGCATTTTCATTAGTTTCACTTTTTTTCATCCAATTGTTGTCTACTATTTCTGAATATTAGGAGAGAGAGGACACTATACCACAAGAACATGACAGAAATAACATTTTGAATGCTAAATGTTTTCCAATAGGGATTAATGAAAAATGAACTTAAGTTTATGCTATCATTTTCATGTATTACTCATAAATCTTAGTCATCAGCTTGTGAACATTCCCAGAAATAAGTATGTGTAGAAAAAAAGAAAACAGTTACAGCTAAAGCCCAAGTGATGGATATTCTTGCAATGAAATAAAAATTGAGAGAATTTACAGGATTTGAGAAGTACTGAAAGTGAATATTTCAAGTTAAATTCCTTGATAATATAACTCCAAAGGATTTAGTGGACTTGGTTCTGCAGATAAGTTGTCTTTTAATGTACATAATCACTTTCAATACAAATGGAACTAAACTACTGAACAAAGCTACAAAACATTTTTAATACCTGCAAATGTATGGTGCTTACAGAAATTAAGGGTTAAATACTTGAGGTCAGTTTGTGTTTGGATTTGAAATGAAGATTCAAATTTATTTCAAGAAATATATTCGGAAAGAATATTTGAAAACCATGTATAATTTGTAATGGAAGAAAAAATAGTAATAAAAAAATTCTAATAAAAGTCACATTTAAAAAAAAGGAGAAAAAAATCCAAAAGTCTGTAGCCAGTCAGACAGTTTAAAAGGTATTTAAATTCTTTATTTCCTGCTTACACCACTTTCCTATTTACTCACACCAAGCACCAGCTGATGTTACACAGCACCTTCTCATATAGTTGACAAGCTGCACAGGAAGGGATGTTCCAGAATAAGTAATCAATATAAATTTTGCTGAACTTGAAACACACTCTCTTATTCACTGGCCAAACACTGCAAGAAGCAATATTTCCTTATGGCTTAACAATTTTTACATACTAACAACTGTTTTGTCTTAAATAGATGCAAAACTTATGCATGTACATACATGCAAATTAATTATCCAAAGTAACATGGTATAGTTCATGCTGATTTTTGTCTTTGAGGAAGATTATAAGAAACAAAAGCACCTCACAAATTACTATAAAGACAGATAGTCAAATCACTCATTACTCTAATGATCCTCAACTCTTGTTATCTATTGGTAACAAGGTCTTCAGGGACTATTGTAAGTCAAGTTGTATAAAAGCTATAGAAAATTCTAAGGTCCAGCTTGCTGATCAGTAGGTACTTCTTTGTTATGGCTCTAAGTTAGGTGAATAAATGTATTGATTTGAAAAAAAAAATGTGCTTTTTCACATTCATAGCTGTAATTGGATGCCAAATTTTTCAAGAGATAAGATGAGATAAACAGGTAAAGAAAGTATTTTACTCTAATAACTACAAAAATATTCAATACAGGTTGTCCTTTTCTCTTTTTCAGTGGTGAATTTAAGGTCTTAAAGAGAGTTGTGCATAACTTCTTCTTTAAGTTTTATTGTGAAAATTATTTGGATTGATTTCACAAGAGAAAAGAGAAAGAACAGTAGATTCACCTCTGTCAATTTTAATCTCAAAATTCAAACTTCTCTTTTCTGCCAAGGAAGAGGGACATTCATAAAAAACACCAGGCTATAATACTGTGAAAGTGATATTTGCTCTACATACTCATATACATACACATATGCATATGCATACACATATACATAGATGGAGAATGTGTGTGTATTTACTCCAATCTTGGTGATTGGAGTAAATAAAAAGATGATCATTGGAAAAAAAACATAGTACTAAAACATTTCTGTTTGCTTAGAATTTGGAATAAGATCACAAAATTGATATCTTACTTTCAAAGTAAGAAAAGTATAATGTTATTAAGGTAATGTGGTGGGACTACCTGTAAAATGTGGCACTTGGAGACTGGTCAAAATGGAATGCACCTTATACTAAATAGTCTGATGAAGAAATATGCAAGAAAAGATGACCATTTAGATATTCATAAAGAGCATCCTGTGGAGTATCCTGTTGGTAAAGATGGTAAATTCATAAGAGCAATACAGAGATTTGGAAATAATTTTAAAACAAAATTTTAATCTTAACAGTAAAATCTGAAGAGCAAAGGAAAGAAAAGTTCAAAAGGGATAAGGGACATTTAAAAATATTTAAGAACTGATGACTTCTTCAGAAAAGATATGCAGTTTTAAATAGCACCACATTTTGCACTTTACGTTCTAGTATGATAGAAGACTACATAAGTATTAGGAAGATATGCTTCAAATGTTACCACAGAAAGTTACCTGAGAAATCTATATGAAATACTTTTGGTCGTGTCTGTTTACTTAGTTTCTTGTAAGTGGGGAAGAAAATGAAAATAAAGAACAAAACACAAATACCAATGCTAAAGACAGAGTAGCAACACAGTGTTAATGATATTCAAAAAATAAAGATATGAAGGACTGCAAATAAAAGGAAAAAGCCAATTTCTCTGCATTTTAATCAGTGAGATCACAGTTTTGATGAACATTCCAGGGGGACTGTTTTGTGCTCTGCTTCCACAGTGAGTGAAAGGAAACAAAATGAGCAGTTTTATATTGAACATTTAGTGACAGATGATGCACCCTTTGGGATTAACATTAGAACAATGGAAAAGATGATGCTTACCTAGCTAGGGAAGTGTTACAAGATAATTCCAAGAAAAGACAGATATCTGAGTGCAAAATGTTAACATTTATTAACATTTTAAAATCAAATTTCCTCAACTATTATTTTAAATTTATTCTAAATTTAAGTAGTGAGTTATCTATGTGTTTAAATAATTATGACACAAGGGCAGAAAATGCAGGTAGAAAAAAATGATCATCATTCTGCCATTCATTCCTGAATATCCCAATTAATCCATAAAAACAACTTTGGATTCTCACATGTATGGAAAAAAAAAAATCACTCTAGTATCACACAGCCTAATATGGATATGTAATGCAGGATTTGTTTTAAACATTTGTTAAATTCTTGATTAGTGTTTTAAGGAATAATAGTAAAAAAATATACTCATATTTTCAACAAATGAGGAGGATATAATTATCTACTGAGAAAAACTGCATAGAATCTCACAGGAACTGCTTGTCACACAAATTCTATAAAATATATTAAACCACTATTCAGAAGGAAAATAAAAGATTTGTTATTGAAAAAAATCAGATGAAGAAATAATAGAATTATTTATCAATTCACTACAAAGAGTTCATTCATATATTTGATCTAGGATTAGCAACTGTGCCCAGTAATGTATTGATCTTTTTAGTTGGCCAATGTCATGTTAGTAAATAAATTTGAAAAAAGAACAGGTCTGAAAACTTGAAATACAAATGGAGCAAAGAACAGTACTAGTGAAAGCTCTGGTACTGAGAAGGACATTAGGAAGAATCTAAACTTCAATAGTAATACAGTGGCTTTCTTCTATAAAAGTGCGGGATGGCTTTGAACATGACAGAGTTGGTTTTAATACATAGCACTGCAAGGAACACTATTGAAATAGCTATTTCATTGACATACATTTAAAATGCCATGGAAACATGGAAGGGAAAACATAGAAAGAGAAAATTAATATAAGAATGATATGAAACCCCCTTTACCATAAGATGATTAGGGAAACTCTTACCACATTTTTAGCTTTTTAGCATCTAAGGAATATATAAAGAAAAAGACACTTTACCCATCATCACTGTGGTGCTGCTTCTGAGGTAAAATATTGTTTCTTTTTAACAACATGAGAAATGTAGTAAATCAAACCCACCTAATGACTTTGGCATGCAAGCAAACAATTCACAGATGGAATTGTAGAGAAAATATCTGAACTTTAAAACTTTAAGAGGAGAGCTATGACTGAGACTAGCTGAAATTATTCAGAGTTCGAGATCTCAGTGTAACTCAGCAAAAGGTTTCACTTGTGTTGATGTAATGAAGGTTATTTTACCTCCCTACCTTACAATTGTACTGTAATACTAAAATACAGTCCCAAAGAAATGTGTAGCAGATTACAGAAAAATGTTAACCTGAAGATATTACTAGTAGGTTTCAACTTTAATTTAATGTCTTTACTTAAGTTTCTTGAAGCCCTTTGATATCTAAACAGTTTCAGGTATTGTAGGAGTACAAGGTATTGGATAGCCAAATTATAACTACAAATACTGAATTTTGACTGAGGTTTCAGAGTTAACACACTTTTTTAATGGATTAAATATTTTATTGTACTCTGAAGAAAGAAAAAGTACAGGTTCAGTGTAAAGCCAAAAGAAAAACAATATTAAAACAATAGTTAAGATAGAGAAATTTGTCAATAATTTTTACAGGAATAAAGAGATGTTCAGATGTGTGTCACTCATAAAATGAAAATCAGGACACATGTATCTGAAATGATGGCAAATACAAATGTCTCTGCTATTTTAATTCAGCAAAATTTTACAAAATGTTAAGTAAAATTCAGTATTGATTGCAGTCCTAGCAAGTTAAGCCCGAGGCAAAAGAAACAAAGTTTCCAAGTTTGCAACATGTTCTGTGAGATATTGTAAATTACTGAGAGATCATACCCCTGTTCATATGACTTATTTGAAAGGTGGCCTCTCTGGTTGCACAGTGACTACAACTTGGCTTGTTTACTGATTGGGAGGGAAGTATATTACTAGCTGAATCACCCAGACAGATGAGAAGGTTGCAACAATGGAAATAATAAAATAGTTTGACCTGTAAGAGCTGTAAGAACTAACTAAGCAGTAAAAATAAGATTCACATGAATTATAATATATTTCTAGTGACTCTCTGAACAAATTCAAACAGAAGAATTATACTTCTGTAATGCAGTTGTTGTTATGACTGGGTAGAAAGTCTGAATTTATAAGGGATCTTTGAAGCTGTTCTTTTGCTTTGTGTTTCCTTGTGCTGTAAAAACAATGTTTAAAATTGCAACCATTAAGAAACATTGGGTCCAAAGTTATTTTTTCTGTGATTCTGTTTTTAAAAGCCCCATGTTTTTCTACTTGAAATTGCACCATAGCTTTTCAGTATAAAACAAAAGAGGAAAACATTACTTTGGTATTTTTGAATTATTAATCCTGTTTCTCAAAAAGGGTATACTGAATGACTACTTTTAAAATATTATAAGCAGATGTAGTTATTAGGGCAACAAAAGGTGATATCAGGTTAATCAATTAAATTCCACCTTAGCAACCTACACCTTCCCATTTTACACTCATTAATGTTTAAAATGGTATGGTACTTTAGAATTATGAGAAGAAAAGTAAATTGTTAGATTAATTTGGGGGGTTTAGGTAAGAATACAACTAAAAAATAGAAAAATAGTTAATGTATCAAACGTCTGTGAAAAATGTTCATATCAACAACTTATTTGTTTTAAAAAGGTCAGTGCCTGAAAATATAATACTTAACATCTGCAATTACAATCAGATCACAATTGGACAATCTCACTTAACGCATGATCCTACAACAGGAATTCCTAGTATTGTAGTGATAAGCATATTTACAAGTGGTCATTACAATAACTGAGACCCCATCTATAGAATAAAATAATGCAACAATGAATCAACACACACTCAAACTCTTTGGAAAAGAAATGGGATAGCTGGGAAAGAGTCATATTTGATTGAAAGACCCTATCAATCAAAACCTTTTTCTAAAACCAAAATAAAAATTGATGTTTACTTTTCTATATATATGTATATGAACATTTATTACTAAGAGATATATATATACAAGTATATATATAAATAAACAAATAATCAAACAACTTCTTTTTTCTATTGTCTTGGGAAGGATTAACTTAATAAGGTGAGTTATAAACATGTAGTGTGGCTACAATCTCAGCAACCATTCCAAATACTAAATCAGAATGTGATGTGAAGAGAGGATCTCTACCCTTTCACTTGGAGATAATTTGGGTTCCCTCAGACATAAACTTCAGAAATGGAGAAACAGACTTTCTGGATGCTCAGCTCCATATTAACATACATGTACACACAATTCTTTCTGAGTTAGTAAGAATTAAAGCTACTGCTTGCATTATCTATTTCACTATGATGGATTAGCAAAATGCTGCTATTCCATACTCAGTGTAATTTTGTTTTACTAGTCTAGTTAAAAGCATTGTTCAACAGTTAATTATACTGTCTACAGGGAAAGAGGCTTAGAAAAATGAAACCAAAGCTATTGCATTTATTCATACAGGTTCTTTTCCTCACTAGCCTTAAGAAATATTCCAAAATTGAAAAAAAATCCTTCACCTTAAAGAATCTTCTTATAGAGTAGAGGCAAGTGATTTAGTTCCAGTGAATTGTTATAATAAACATTATTGGTGGATTTGAAATCCATTAGAAAGACTGCACAGTTTTAGAAATGTTGCTGTAGCAAATCAACTTCTGGATCAGATGAGTCCCTGTTTACTCAGATATGACACCCTTTTTCTTCTTAAGTGGACTCTCCAGAACTTCCCAAGAAAAACTCTCAGATCTACTAGAAAACATAGGATTGTTTGACAACTGTGAATAGTTTCTGAGGAATTAGTAATAACTGTATGTGGGCACTCCACTGATACCTACTATCACCATCTGAGTCATAAAAACAAGGCATACACATACAAGAGCTTCCACTCCTTCATTTTCTCAAGTACTTTATATCTTATTGCTATCTGAGAAGGTGTTCTTGGAGTCACATTGGAAAGTTGCCAATACCCTGACTCAAGTCATGTCCCTCTTGCTTTCTGGATTGCCTCACTCCAGGTCTATTTATGAAACATCTTTTCAAAGAAGCTGTCTCTCAGGTGTTTTATGGAAGTTTCCTTTCTCTTTGTACTACTGCTGCCATTTTTGAGATTCATATATATTCTAAAATTTATAAGCCTATCACCACCTCCACCACCACAACAAACAAACGCAAAAGATTAGCTAAAACAATATGACATCCCTTCAGCATCAAAGGCTTCAGGCTTGTCTGTACAGACTTCCAGTGTCCTCCTGAACTCCTGGCTTAGAAACAGCTTGGTAATTTTGTTAGGCCACAATATCTTCAAAGCCTGCTGGGAAAGAATTCCCTTGCAAGCAGAGAATGAATTATACTCCCCTTGACTGGCTAGTTATAATATCTATGTCTCCTGTTTTTTTTCTCTGTCCCAGTGAATTTTTCATTACTCAATATCAAGTGGTACATTCCTAACATGAAGAATTTTCAGCCTTGATGATCACATGAAATAGCTCTGAAAGGGCAATTGACATGACAACCTAAACAACACTCAAGCTTGATATTTTGTCATGTTTCTTTTTCAAGATGTTTAATAAACCTGTTAGTTATTTTGGATAAGTTCAATTCTTGAACTATAATAACCCAAACTGGACAAAACTAAAGCTTTAGCAACATCAGTCAAAGTATAAAAGTTCATATGCTTTTCAAATAACATTTCAGTATAATGTTTGTTCTTTAGAAAGAGTTTGATGTGATGAAATTCATTAGATCTGCTTGTGAAAACCCATAAATATTACTATGCTACTATAAATATTACTCCTTTCCTCTTCTGTCTTTCAAACTTCATATCTATTTTCCATGATCTAGAATATCTTAAGTGTAGAATTTCATAATAATCTCCATTAATTTAGTTTATATTTCTGACAATACTTAAATATGAAATAATGTTTTTCTAAGTCATTACTGCCTGTCCAGATTCATATCATTAGTGAATTCAACAATCATGCCTTCTTAGTTTTGTAGAACCTAATTCAGAACTTTCCCTGTCAAACCTTATAGATTTCTTAATTTTCTACTGAAAGACTGGTAAATTTAAAAACTCAGAATACTTCCACTACATCCATTACTACACCATGTGTCCCGATCCGATATCGGGGAGGGTTCTTAAATGATCCCAAGAGCAAGAGCGAGATTAAGACACAAACGAGGTCAGATGCCGTACAACCTTGTGAACTTTATTTTCTATAACAACTGATAACAACGATAGGACAGAAAGGAAAAGAAAGAGAGAGTCAGAATCCCTAAGCAAGAAAATGGTAGAGATGCAGCTAATTACTGCCACCACCAGGGATCCAGCGATGTTCTGTTGGCTCGGCCTCGGTGCAGGTGATGGTACTCCAAGCTCCGCTGAGGTCCCAGCTCCAAGTAACAAGCATAACAAGCGTCGGAAAAAGGTGTGTCAGGAGAGGAGTACGCAGTCCTTTTATTGTCTCAGTCCCCACAATTTCTTCAAAGGGTCCACCCATTTCCACAGAGGTCATTGTAATATGTGCTGCCCCGTGGTCCTCCATGCATGCATGCTCAGGTGTTCATGGTGGTCGTGCTGGCAGGAAGTCGACCTGCGGTCCCTTCAGCCTTTGCACGTCTTCCTTGCCTCGATTTCCTCTTCACCCAGCTCACGCGCAGGTACAGCTTGGCAGGCACTGTCATTGTTCTAGCTTTGAGCGGATGTCGTGGTTTCGTCTGGGACTTTTCGTCTCCTCCAAAGCGTACTCCTTCAGAGCAACACGATGCTGAGGCCAGGAAGTGGTAGTCGCGAAGCAGCAATGTTGAGACAAGCAAAGTCTAACACAGTCCCTTACACCATGTCACTGTATGTTTATCAGTAATATCTCCTATCCTCCTGAGAAAGAGGATAGGCTTCTCAGGATATCCTCCCTGAGAAAATCAGTTTCTCCCATATCAGTGTTGTTGCTTAGAAATCTGCTGCACTCAAAGAAGACAAAAAATACATTTCAGCCTGTTTTCAAATTGATGTTTCTCATAAGATACTGGCCCACTCTTATGTATAAGACCTTGTGTAACTTAGGAAGGGATGAATTCTCAAAGTCTGCTTTGATTCAGATGTATCTCTCTACAATATTAGTCTAAGCCTTCAATTCAGGATCAAATGGGTTGAATGAAAGATCAAACTGGAAATCATTGTGTTTTGCCCACGATGGTAATAGGTGAGTGATCTCCTTGTTCTTATCTTGATCCATGAGCTTATCTTACTTTCTCCTCTGCCTTGCTGAGGAGGGGGAGTGAGAGAATGGCTTGGTGGGCACCTGGCAACCAGCAAAGGTTAACACACCACACAAGTACTTCCAGAGTCAGCAAAAAATGAAGTCAACATGTGAAAACTAGCAAGTATAGTAAGATGAAAATTCTGCTTTGTACCACAGGTACTTATATAATTTGTTATCAGATTTAAACAATACTTGTCCACAACAAAGCTCAATCTGAGATGTCTCCACATTATGAAACTTAACCATAAGCAGCTTGCATCTTCATAAAATTTCTGAAATGACAATACACCTTTACTTTTTTATTAAATATATGCTTTACTTTACAGATGTTATAAATTCTCTGGCATCCCACCTAAGGTGAAATTTAACACTTGTAAGTGGTTATTGAACAGTAACTACCACAGGGAATGGACAGAGCAGCTTGAATCAATTTCCTGTTTTCCAATGTACTATATGATAGTCTAGAGTCTATATTTAATATATTTTGTATAATAAATCTGACAGTCCAAAGAACACCTTCCCAAACCTACATCTCTTGTTTTAGCACTTTCTCACGATGGTTTCTTCTTAACCATTTTATTTTCAAATCTTTTCTCTGATTAACCACTATTTTAGCTGCAACGCTCTTGGATGAAAGTTGCCACAGTCCGTCTCATAGGCTAAGTTTCTGGACAGGCAGGATTCCAAACTGAACCAGACAGGTACCTTGTAATCCAGATTGAATAAGTAGCACTAGATAGTCAGTTCTGATCTCATCTGTTCATACGTTCTCCCTGCCCAATCTCACTCACTTCACAAATTTAGACCAGCTCTACTCTTTTTACCCTCCATTCCTCTTGGGAACATGTTTGGTGGCTCTGTTGAGCTTTTGTTCAGTGTTATTAGCTTTAACATATTTATTTACTTGTTTGTTTAGTTTATGCTGCTGATAATATTTTTCTTTTTCAGTGTACCAAGTACACATTTAGGTTTCAGATTACTCAGTAACTTGCAGGTTATATTCCTGTTATGGAACAGGCAATACTAAGCACAAAACAGAAACAGAAAATACAAATGCAGTACCCAAAGACAAATCTCATACCCACTCTCCAATGTTTTAGTTAGAATTCCTGTGAAATGGAGGGGCTTTCAGCCATAATTTATTTCCAATATTCATTCCACTTGTCTTTATTTCTTTTCCTTTTTGCAAGTCTCAGCATTTTAAGTGTGGCTTTTTGCATACTGGTGGCAAAATATAAAGTGTTTCTATGGTCAATTTTTGGTCTGTGATCACTCCAGCAATCAGATTTCAATAACTGATTCCACCAAGCTGTATTAGACTAGTTTCATTTCTGTCAATTCATTTTTACTCCATAAGTTTCAAGTTCTTGTGTTTCCCAAAGCAGGCTATTACTCTAACTGTAGCCTTACTGTTATTTACCCTGTTCCATTGTGATGTCCAGTACATAATGAATTGATACAACATATAAATCTTAAAAATTAAGTATATGTGTTAATAAAAACAGATTTATGTGGGGTTTTTGTGTTGGTTTTTTTTTTGGTTTTTTTTTGTTTTTTTTTTTTTAAATTGCATTCCTGAATTTGAAAAATGCGTATTGGACTAATTGAAAAATATTATTTTACATTTAAGTATTCTAATAGTTACAGAATAACACAGTTCCTTTAATATGAATTTGTCAGATCTCCCTTGGGTAATGCAGTAGATACCTTGCTTTTAATATAAGCCAGTCTTCCAGTCCAAATAAGTAAAGAACATTCCTTTATCCAACAGGGTTTTTCAGACATATTCCTGCTTCTACAGCACATTCTAGCTTGCAACAAAAGTCTGGACAATGTTTCTGATGTTTTACAGTGACGGTGGGTTGAATATAATCATGATTCATCCCATTATCCCAAGTAAATAGTGTGCAGCACTTACTACTGAGTGTTTGGATTTGAACTATGAACGTCATCACAGAATCTCAGCTGACAAAATGCATGCCACAAGCTATCTCTTGCATACAACAGATTCCAATTACTGCTTCATAACCTTGCTTCTATTGGTATGTTTCATTTATGCTGGCCAATTTTGCATCTCTCCTTGTCACAACTTTCTGGTGGTTCTGTATCAGTTCAAGAAAAAAGGATATACTGTAAACATGCTTACTCACAGACACACTTCAAACATGTCAGCAAATACAACTGCTCCTACATGTGACTCACTTTAGATGGACGTTCTCCAACAACATTGCCAGAATAGAAAGCTTTTGCTTTATGGAACGGCTTGCATTTCTGTGAGCAGACTCAAAATAAATAAAACATAATTCCATCTCAGGGATAAACGTATTATCTCCTTTATCCTTGAAGAGTCTGTAGTTCAGGAGTGCCTGACTAAGGCTTCAAATTTAATTTTGACCCCTTGTCATAATTAAAAAAAAAAAAGCTGATTTAATGAACAAAATTTTAAAATCTCTGTTTTCTGAAGTACAAAGTAAGTATTACAACTGTTGCATGGACTTTCTGTCATTCTCTCATTTTAATGAATGATTAGGCAATTCATACTTTTACCATTCACGTATTGAGCTGCCTTTACAAATAAGTTATACAAAGCCTTCAGCATTTCTAGAACCCATCTTATTTTACTCCTCAAGCATTCGTTGATTCATCTTGGAATGTTTATTTGGGGGGGAAGATAGGACTGGGAGGAGACATGAAGTATTTTTCAGGGGTGGGGAGAAAGAGGGGCAGGGAGTGTCACTTCTGTGCATTTACTGATGAACATTCTCCATGGCACCCTTGCTGAATATTCACTTTTCTAAAACAGTATTCCTGATAACAATGTGTAGTTCACTCCTGAACTGTGTCTTACTATTTAGCTCTTTCAAACACAAAAACAATTAGATGACATTGCCCATATATCGTTTGTTTACTGAGGTTGGAATTCACTCTAAGTCTTTCAGTTAGAGTAAGGCTTATTCATTACTGAAGTGTCACACAGGCATTATTCTTATTTGGTTTGAATCTCTTCTTACAAAACTCCACTTTCATATTCTACAGAATAATTTTCTCAATTTTTTCACTGTAAAGCCCAACATGCAGTATGAACATCCACAGGATGCTACTTCAAATCCAACACACAGAACAATGCTACATCTGTAAATTCAGTCTCACCCAACCTGAGTTACATTAACAATGTTGCTGGTATGCTGAGCATGTGAATCAGGTAACTCTGCATTTTTTCATCTGAAAGAACAAACAGGAAGACTTCATCTCAGAGCATGATGTATATTTCAAGATACTTGGCTCATTCCCCTTCTTTTACACTGCTTTGTATCATTCCACCAGGTGTCCTTTTTTTTTTTTTTTTCTTTTTTCTTTTGTTTTATTTCTAGAACATTTGCATAAATCAAAGTATCAGACTCAATTTGAGAAGACATACTTTCTACCATCAAACTCAAGGACTTATGAAAGTCAGATATACAGAGTACTGAAGTAAGAAAATGCTTTTCATCACAGAAAACTTTAACCATTGCAACAGATTTCTAAGATCTTGAAAGTCTTATTTTGCAAGGCACTTAGGATCATTTCCTTATTGTAAGTCTAATAACTTGCTAATATTGTAATTAATCTTTATTATTATTTATTATTATATGGTCACCGAGATGACTGCAACACATAATCTCAAATTAATATCTCTTCTAGTTTCATCCCTCTCTAAAGATGTTAAAAATTTATGAAGAACCCTATTGGGATGTCATGATGGACAGCCAGTATTTCTGTTTATTTTATGCCCTGATAAAACACACTATTTCTCTGGAATTTTCACCCATTACCATCTTCAGAATTAAACATCATGCACAACATTATGGTCTGAACAGTAAAGTTGTATTAATTCTAACCCATTTTGTTGATAGCCAGCTCAATATGAGCCAGTAGTGTGCCCAGGTGGCCAAGAAGGCCAATGGTATCCTGGCTTGTATCAGAAATAGCATGGCCAGCAGGGACAGGGAAGTGATCTTACCCCTGTACTCAGCACTGGTGAGGCCGCACCTCGATTCCTGTGTTCAGTTTTGGGCCCCTCACTACAAAAAGGACATTGAATTACTCGAGTGTGTCCAGAGAAGGGCAACGAAGCTGGTGAAGAGTCTGGAACACAGGTTTTATGAGGAGCGGCTGAGGGAACTGGGGTTGTTTAGTCTCAAGAAGAGAAGGCTGAGGGGAGACCTCATCGCCCTCTACAACTACCTGAAAGGAGGTTGCAGAGAGCTGGGGATGAGTCTCTTTAAGGAAGTAACAAGTGATAGGACAAGAGGGAATGGCCTCAAGTTGCACCAGGGAAGGTTTAGACTAGATATTAGAAAGCATTTCTTTCCAGAAGGGGTTGTTAGGCATTGGAATGGGCTGCCCAGGCCAGTGGTGGAGTCCCCATCCCTGGAGGTGTTTAAGAGTCGGGTTGACATAGTGCTTAGGACTATGGTGTAGTTGAGAACAGTCAGTGTTACGTTAATGGTTGGACTAGATGATCTTCAAGGTCTTTTCCAACCTAGATAATTCTGTGATTCTGTGAGGAGTCAGAGGACTCTCAGTATGTGTCCCACCGTTTCAGGAGCAGTTCAGCTCAAATTAAAGTCTGGCATGGTTTGATGTGGTGCAACATCCAAAAATGATGAAATCTTTGGGCAGAGGAAGAGGAATGACAATTTGTAAGGGACTGTGTTGGGCTGTGTTTGTCTCAGCATTGCTGCTGCACCACTACCACTTCCTCAATATCCTGTCGCCGTGGAGGAGTACACTCTGAAGGAGATGAATTGTCCCCAAAGAAAACACCATATCCACCCAAAGCTGGAGCAGCAACATCCTTGGCAGTGCCTACTAAGCTGCACTTGCGCGCGAGCCAGTTGGAGGGGAAATCAGGGTGAGGAAGATGTGTGGAGGCTGAATACGCTGCAGGTTGACCCCTGCCCTGGCATGACCACCGTGAACACCTGGGCATGCGTGCATGGAGGAACATGGGGCGGCACATATGATAATGAGCTCCGTGGAAATGGGCGGACTCTTCGGAGAAATCGTGGGGACTGGGGCAATAAAAGGACTGCGTACTCCTCTCACAGGGATCTTCTTAATCTTGATCTTGACTTTGATGATTCCTGCTCCTTTTGAAACAAGCTCTAGGAGCTGGGACTTTGGCAGAGCTTGGAGCTTGGAGCAAAGACCCCATCACCTGCACCAAGACAGAGGAAACGGGACATCACTGGATTTGTGGTAATGGTAACTAATCTTGCTGCATCTCTACCATTTGCTTGCTTAGGTATTCTGACTTTTTCTTTCTTCTCTCTGTCCTATTGCTCTTATCAGTTGTTACAGGAAATAAAGTTTACAAGATTGTATGGCATCTGACCTTGTTTGTCTCTTAATCTAACTCTTGGGATCGTTTTAGAACCCTCCCTGATATTGGACTGGAACACAATTAAAAATTCTCAACATTATTTTTTTCTTTACTATTGTTTTATTTTAAAGGAGAGGCAGAGAAAATATATTACCTAAGCTGAATAGAACAGAAGTTCACTGTTTAAAGTGTCTTTTCCCTGTGGCTTGCCTGGTTTTGGTAGCCCACGTTGTTCATTTTAGAAAGGATAATTGCTTGTGGCCTGTTCATGCTCCATGCAGAAGTAGTAGTTCAGCAGTGGAACGACAGCTTAAACTTACTTAGAACTTAGTCGAGTTTTTATAAAACCCACTCACACTACTGCAAGGAGGGTCATTGTTTTTAGTAGAACAAATGACAGTCAGAAATTCCAGTAGTGCTGAAGTGCAGAAAATTATCTGAAATTCATAATCCATTTACTGCACATACGGAGTTTTCTTTTATGTGTGTTTTAGAGCATCACAATGTCTATGCACCTGAAAACATTAGAACTCTGACAGTCAATGATATTTTAAAGTCTGCAAGTGTCAGAAGAACATCGTCTAGGTTCACTTAAAACAAGAGTAGATGGTAAAATATGTATAAAGCTGCATGTGCTGCTACACAGGGGATGCCTATTTCAAAATGGATGGAATATGTGAAGGCTCTTGGCTGGCAGAGCCATGCAAGGTGCTTTACAGAAATTACATGCGCATGGTCTGTCTGGTAATATGGGTCAGATAACTCTTCTGGTTTACTGAGTATTCCAGTGCACTTTGGTTCTGAGGACAGATAGTGACATGTTAATCTTGCCAGATGTAAGGCACAGCCAGGACTGTAATGAGAGCTGGGAGTAGGAGTGCATGTGAGAATGAAAGAGCATTTCTCTTTTGGAAGGAAGAGAAAGAAAGGAAAAGGAAAATGGGGAAAAACCATCTACTGACAAAAAATTACAGAAAAAGGTAACTTCTCTGATATACAGGAAACATAACAAGGTAATTCTGTGAATTATTACATGGGAATGACTGCAATATTTGCTAAACCCCCCTCCTTGGTTTTCTATTTCACTTTAAAGTTTCCGACTGCAACAGTCACCATGTTTTCCCCGTAAGTTTAATTGCCTCCTGATACAGATTAAAGCTTACATTTTCTCTATGTCCTTTTGAGTTCTCTCCATTTTAGAGGGAAAATTCTCTGTGAAATATACTTCTTGCCACAATTGACAGTCATTTTGGGTGTAGCAGGTTAGTTTTAGAAGACATATTTTTATATGTAGTCATTGAATACGTATACTTAAAATACAAGGTGATTTTAAGTTAACTTGAGTTTACTAGTTGAGGAAAAAGGACAGTAGTCCTGTATGCATCAGATGAAAAGCCGGATGATAAACATTCCTTGCAGTAAATGAAAAGTTCTGTGTTGTATTCATCTCTAAACACATCCTATAACTTATAATAGAGGCAGAGAACTTGCAAGCAAGGTGTACTGACAAATTCCCTCGATTTTGTTGACAAGAAGGAAGAGATGCAGGTGACCTGTTGTTAGGCAGTACTGTTTCTAAACAAACCCATACATATTACGATCTACTCTACCTTGTTAAATCATTTGCTGAAATTTGGCTTTAATGTTTGTAAATCTCTTTTGAACAGAGTTAGTTTTCTTTCACTCATCTCAAACCAGCACTTAAAGTATTATGAACTGCATCAAATTAACTCTATTTTGGGCTCCAGCTATTAAAGGGTTATTCACAATTCACTTTTGGCTTGTCCTGTGGCAATCACATAGACACACACAAGTCTATGGGACCGGATGGGATACACCCCAGGGTGTTGAAGGAACTGGCTGGGGTGCTTGCCAAGCCGCTTTCCAGCATTTACCAGCAGTCCTGGCTGACCGGGGAAATTAGCCAATGTGCCGCCCATTTATAAGAAGGGTCGGAAGGATGATCCGGGAAATTACAGGCCTGCCAGATTGACTGTGGTGCCCGGGAAGCTGATGGAGCAGCTCATCCTGAGTACCATCATACAACACGTGCGGGACAACCAGATGATCAGGCCCAGTCAGCATGGGTTTATGAAAGGCAGGTCCTGCTTGACAAACCTGATCTCCTTCTACGACAGGGTGACTTGCTTATTGGATGAGGGAAAGGCTGTGGATGTAGTTTACCTTGACTTTAGTAAGGCCTTTGACACTGTTTCCCACAGCATTCTCCTGGCAAAACTGGCTGCTCAAAGCTTGGATGGGCACACACTTTGCTGGGTAAAAAACTGTCTGACTGGCCGGGCCCAAAGAGTTGTGGTGAACGGAGTTAAATCTGGTTGGTGGCGGGTCACGAGTGGTGTCCCCCAGGGCTCAGTTTTGGGGCCACTCCTGTTTAACATCTTCATTGATGATCTAGACGAGGGGATCGAGTGCACCCTCAGTAAGTTTGCAGATGCACCAAGTTGGGTGGGAGTGTTGATCTGCTCGAGGGTAGGGAGGCTCTGCAGAGAGATCTGGACAGGCTGGAGCGATGGGCTAAGGCTAACTGCAGGAGGTTCAATAAGGCCAAATGCTGGGTTCTGCACTTGGGCCACAACAACCCCCAGCAGCGCTACAGGCTTGGGGAGGAGTGGCTGGAGAGCTGCCAGTCAGAGAGGGACCTGGGGGTGCTGACTGACAGCCAGCTGAACGTGAGCCAGCAGTGTGCCCAGGTGGCCAAGAAGGCCAATGGCATCCTGGATTGCATCAGAAATAGCGTAGCCAGCAGGAACAGGGAAGGGATCTTACCCCTGTACTCAGCACTGGTGAGGCCGCACCTCGATTCCTGTGTTCAGTTTTGGGCCCCCTCACTACAAAAAGGACATTGAATTACGCCAGCGTGTCCAAAGAAGGGCAACAAAGCTGGTGAAGGGTCTGGAGCACAGGTCTCATAAGGAGCAGCTAAGGGAACCAGGGTTGTTTAGTCTGGAGAAGAGGAGGCTGAGGGGAGACCTCATCGCCCTCTACAACTACCTGAAAGGAGGTTGTAGAGAGCTGGGGATGAGCCTCTTCAACCAAGTAATAAGTGATAGGAAAAGAAATAATGGCCTCAAATTGCACCAAGGAAGGTTTAGACTAGATATTAGGAAGCATTTCTTTACAGAACGGGTTGTTAGGCGTTGGAATGGGCTGCCCAGGGAGGTGGTGGAGTCCCCATCCCTGGAGGTGTTTAAGAGTCGGGTTGACATAGTGCTTAGGACTATGGTGTAGTTGAGAACAGTCAGTGTTACGTTAACGGTTTGACTAGATGATCTTCAAGGTCCTTTCCAACCTAGATGATTCTGTGAATTGCTCCCACCTAGAGAGCAATGCCATGCACAGGAAAGGATCCTCAGCCATATTGGTGTAACAGTGAAAGCAGAACAAAAAATTAACCTCTCAGAAAAGGAAAACAGCAGCAAAAAATATCTGTGACAATAATATATTTACTATGCTGGTTCAATATATTCTTATTCCTGACTACATTGACCTTACTGAAGAATGATCTTCACCAGTTTCTATGACACTTTGCCAGGTCTGAGCTTTAACTGGGGAGGAGGATGCACTGATTTAGAGACAGAATATTCAGTCAGTCTGTTTTACTCTGCATCACCCCTCATATACTGTAACTAATCTGTTATTTTGGAAGGGCCTGCAGCTGCTGTTAAGTGATTTATCTCAAGTAACCTCTGTGCTATGACAGCTCTGAGATACTATACGGTCCCAGTAGTGATAAGAGCAGCCACACTCAGCACAAAGTGCACAACTGCATATTTATGTCTAAGTGGGATTTGCCAAATAAAATTTGTAATGCTGTGATGAATCAGATGATTTTTTTCATACACAAAATTCATTAAGAGAACAATGCAACCCCCAATCCCTACTGGGGTAATTGTTATCTCATGAAAGTTCATGAAATTTATAAGACATATAGACAAAGAGAGAAAAGTTTCCTTTGCTTTTGTGGTTAAAAAACTTGACATTCGAAGGCAGAGGCTTGTGGTAGGAAAACTGACGTAATTTTATTTTACAGTTTCCAGATGAATCTTAACAGCAACAATGTGAAATACAGTCTTATTAACTGGAATCCTGAAGATCTATATTTGAATATGTTATTTCTAACTGCACTCTAGTTTTGTGTATACCTCATATTTCATGGTCATTTAAAAATAATTTTATAGCATAAAATCTTTCCGATATTTTTAAGAAAATAAAAGAAAAAGGACATGATGATAAGAAGATGGTATAAAATTCCTATATTCCATCCCAAAAAGATTAAAAAACAGACAAGGATTCAAGTTTTCAATATGTCTGAATTCCCAGAGGGCAGAAATATGTTTGGCTGTGTTGAAATGAATGCGAGTAAGGGATGGCTTACAGTTAATGTTACTCTAGCAATTGAACCTTTCAGTCTCAGCTTTCTCCTCAACTAGCTGTACTGAATAGCATCTGTTTCATTAAAACTAGGTAGACCTTGTTCAGATTTCTGGAAGGCGTATCCTGAGTAACAAAACCTGTCAAATTATACTATACTCTGCATCAATGGGTCAGAAATGAGCTGAAATTATGCTGAAGTCTTTCCAGAAGTGATTATTTGGGCCTTGGTTTGAGTCTGGACTCCTACTAATATATAGTTAAGGAAGAAACTTACTTTTTTAAACCTTTTACTGAACATTAACCCTCTCTCCTTTCAGACTTCATTGATGACTGTATTTGATTTGAGTGACAAAGTTCTAGTAGCAGGTGCAAGGTTTTGCAGGGATGGCTTCTTTGAGAAGATGCCGGAAGTTTCCTCCATGTCCCATAGAGCCACTGCCATCTGGCTCCAAGACAGACCCACCACTGGCAAAAGCTGAGCCCATCAGAAAATGTAGTAATGCCTCTGTGATAACGTGTTTAAGAAGGGGAAAAAAATGGCTGCACAACAGCAGCCAGAAGAGAGGAGTGAGAATATGTGAGAGAAACAACTCTGCAGACAGCAAGGTCAGTGAAGAAGGAGGGGGAGTAGGTGCTTTAGCGCTGGAGCAGAGATTCTCCTGCAGCCCATGGAGAAGATTGTGGTGAAGCAAGTTTTTCCCCTGAAGCCCATGGAGGTTGACGGTGGAGCAGATATCCACCTGCAGTCTGTGGAAGACCCCATGCTGGAGCAGGTAGATGTGCCCGAAGTACATCGTGACCCTGTGGAAAGCCTGCACTAGAGTAGTCTTCTGGCAGGACCTGTGACTGGAGTGTGCCTCTTAAAGGCTACAAGCTCTTTAGGAGGGATAGACAAAGAAGGAGAGGTGGTGGGGTGGCGCTGTATGTTAGGGACTGTTATGATTGCTTTGAGTACAAGTGTAGTGAAGACAGGGTGGAGTGTCTTTGCACTAGAATCAGAGGAAAGGCCAACAGGACAGATGTTGTAGTAGGAGTCTACTATAGGCCACCCAACCAGGACAGAGAGGTGGATGAAATATTCTATAGACACTTAGGAGAAATCTCACGATTGCTTGTCCTTGTTCTTGTGGGAGATTTTAACTTCCCAGACATCTGCTGGAAATACAACACAGCAGAGAGGGGCCAGTCCTGGAGATTCCTGGAATGTGTGGGAGATGATAACTTCCTGACGCAGCTGGTGAGTGAACCGACCAGGGAAGGTGACCTGCTGGATCTCCTCTTTGTGAACAGAGAAGGGCTGGTGGATGACGTGGCAGTTGGAGGCCGACTAGGGCACAGCGATCACAGCATAATAGAGTTCTCTATTCTTAGAGAGACCAGGAGAGGGCTAAGCAGAACTGACATCCTGGACTTCCAAAGGGCTGACTTTGTCTTGTTTAGGCACCTGCTTGAGAGGATCCCTTGGGAGACGGTCCTGAAGGGTATAGGGGTCCAGGAAGGCTGGGCACACTTTAAGAAGAAAGTCTTAATGGCTCAGGAGCAGGCAGTCCCCAGGTGCTGTAAGAGAAGTTGGCGACAGAGAAGACCACCCTGGCTAAACAGGGAGCTTTCACTGCAACTCAGGGAGAAAAGGAGAGTTTACGGCCTTTGGAAGAAGGGGCTAGCGACTCACAATGATTACAAAGATGCTGTGAGGTTATGCAGGGCAGAAGTCAGGAGGTCTAAAGCCCAGTTAGAAATTAATCTGACTTCAACAGTCAAGGACAAAAATAAATGTTTCCATAAGTCTGTGAGCAGCAAAAGAAAGACCAGGGAGAGCCTCCATCCTCTGCTAGATGCAGGAGGAAAAATGGTAACGAGTGATGAGAAAAAGGCTGAAGTCCTTAATGCCTTCTTTACCTCAGTCTTTAATAACAAGGCCAGTTGTTTTGAGGGAATCCAGCCTCCTCAGCCAGAAGACAGAGACTGGGAGAACCCCCCCACAGTCCAGGAGGAGATAGTGACCTACTGCATCACACAGACATACACCAGTCTATGGGACCAGATGGGATTCACCCGAGGGTGTTGAAGGAGCTGGCTGGGGTGCTCGCCAAGCCACTTTCCATCATTTACCAGCAGTCCTGGCTGACTGGGGAGGTCCCGACAGATTGGAAATTGGCCAATGTGACACCCATCTATAAGAAGGGTCGGAAGGATGATCCGGGAAATTACAGGCCTGCCAGCTTGACTTCGGTGCCTGGGAAGCTGATGGAGCAGCTCATCCTGAGTACCATCATACAACACGTGCGGGACAACCAGATGATCAGGCCCAGTCAGCATGGGTTTATGAAAGGCAGGTCCTGCTTGACAAACCTGATCTCCTTCTACGACAGGGTGACCTGCTTATTGGATGAGGGAAAGGCTGTGGAAGTAGTTTACCTTGACTTTAGTAAGGCCTTTGACACCGTTTCCCACAGCATTCTCCTGGCAAAACTGGCTGCTCAAGGCTTGGATGGGCACAAGCTTTGCTGGGTAAAAAACTGTCTGACTGGCCGGGCCCAAAGAGTTGTGGTGAACGGAGTTAAATCTGGTTGGTGGCGGGTCACAAGTGGTGTCCCCCAGGGCTCAGTTTTGGGGCCACTCCTGTTTAACATCTTCATTGATGATCTAGACGAGGGGATCGAGTGCACCCTCAGTAAGTTTGCAGACGACACCAAGTTGGGTGGGAGTGTTGATCTGCTCGAGGGTAGGGAGGCTCTGCAGAGAGACCTGGACAGGCTGGAGCAATGGGCTAAGGCTAACTGTAGGAGGTTCAATAAGGCCAAATGCTGGGTTCTGCACTTCGGCCACAACAACCCCCAGCAGCGCTACAGGCTTGGGGAGGAGTGGCTGGAGAGCTGCCAGTCAGAGAGGGACCTGGGGGTGCTGACTGACAGCCAGCTGAACATGAGCCAGCAGTGTGCCCAGGTGGCCAAGAAGGCCAATGGCATCCTGGATTGCATCAGAAATAGCGTAGCCAGCAGGGACAGGAAAGTAATCTTAACCCTGTACTTGGTGCTGGTGAGGCTGCATCTCAATTCCTGTGTTCAGTTTTGGGCCCCCTCACTACAAAAAGGACGTTGAATTACTCCAGTGTGTCCAGAGAAGGTAAATGAAGCTGGTGAAGGGTCTGGAGCACAGGTCTCATGAGAAGCCGCTGAGGGAACTGGGGATGTTTAGTCTGGAGAAGAGGAGGCTGAGGGGAGACCTCATCGCCCTCTACAACTACCTGAAAGGAGGTTGCAGAGAGCTGGGGATGAGTCTCTTTAACCAAGTAATAAGTGATAGGACAAGAGGGAATGACCTCAAGTTGCGCCAGGGAAGGTTTAGACTAGATATTAGGAAGTATTTCTTTCCAGAAGGGGTTGTTAGGCATTGGAATGGGCTGCCCAGGGAGGTGGTGGAGTCCCCATCCCTGGAGGTGTTTAAGAGTAGGGTCAACTTAGCGCTGAGTGATATGGTGTAGTTGGGAACTCTTAATGTTGGGTTGATGGACTAGATGATCTTCAAGGTCTTTTCCATCCTAGACAATTTTGCGATTCTGTAATTCCATGGAGAGAAGAGCCTATGCTGGAGCAGGTTTTCTGACAGGACTTGTGACCCCATGGTAGAGCCACACTGGAGCAGTCTGTTCCTGAAGGACTGCACCTTGTGGAAGGGACCCACACTGTAGCAGTTCGTGGAAGACTATCTCCTGTGGGAGGGACCCCGTGCTGGAGCAAGGGAAGAGTATGAGGAGCAAGGGGTGACAGAGCCAACATGTGATGAACTGACTGCAACCCCCTTTCCCCATCCCTGTGTGTCAGTGGGGGGAAGAGGTGGAGATAATCAGAATTGAAGTGAGCCCAGGAAGAAGGGAGGGGTGGGGGGAAGGTGTTTTTTAGAGATTTGTTTTTATTTCTCATTACCTTATTCTGATTTGATTGTCAATAAATTAAATTAATTTCCCCAAGTTGAGTCTATTTTGCCTGTGATGGTAATAGCTGAGTGATCTCCCTGTTCTTATCTTGACCCATGTTCCTGTTGTCATATTTTTCTCCCTCTGTCCAGGTGAGGACGGGGAGTGATAGAGCACCTTGGTGGGCACCTGGCATCCAGAAGGTCAACCCACCACAGTGTCTTAAACAAAAATTCTGAAACATGAAACATTAAGTTCTTAGTTAAAATTTAGTACAAGCGTAAGTTCAGATTCAGTGAGGTGGTTGTACCTATTGGTACAACAAGGATGCAATAGGTCAAAATATGAAATCTAAGACAAGGGAGCAGAGTTCATAGATTTCCTGTATGTCCATAGGTGTTAGGATAGTTAATGGGAAAAAGCCATGCCCATCAAGAAAACCAGTGCATTAAGTGAAGGTTGTCTAAACCTCAAGGAAAGACAAATGTGTGTTTGAAATCCTGTTTCTATCCTGAATTTAAGCATCTCCTGCCGTAAGCATCCACATGAAAATAAAATTTGCAACCTAAATCTGCTTCTTTGATCTAGATGCCTTTGACATATTTTGTGAAATAAATGTCTCAGTCACTATATGGATCTTAGTCGCTTCAAAATATTTGTTTGTCCAGGCTTCGATTTTAAGATATATCTCTTTCTTGGTTTTGTCTGGGACAAAGTCATTTTTCTTCTTAGTAACTGGTACAGTGTTGTATTTTGGATTTAATATGAAAATACCATTGATAACACATTGATGTTTTAGTTGTTGTTAAGTAGTGTTTATTCTAAAAGTCAAGGATTTTTCAGTTTCCCATGCTCTGCAAGCAAGGCAGTACACAAGAAACTGGGAGGGACCATGGCCAGGGCAGCTGACCTGAACTAGCTAAAGGAATATCCCATATCATAGGACATCATGCTCAGTATATAAACTGAGGGGAGTTGGCAGCAGAGGGCCGATTGCTGCTCAGGGACTGGCTGAGCATCAGTCAGTGGATGGTGAGCAATTACATTTTGCATCACTTGTCATTCTTGGGTTTTATTTCTATTCTTGTTATATTCCTTTTCATCCTCATTATCATCGCTATCATTATTATTATTAATAATAATAAAAATAATAGTTTTATTTAAATTATTAAATTGTTTTAATCTCAATTTATGAGTTTTACTTTTTTTCTTTCTGATTCTCCTCTTCATCACACCAAGGTGGGGGAGGAGAGAGTGAGCAGCTGTGTGGTGCTGAATTACTGGCTGGGGTTAAACCATGACAATCAGTATACAATTTTGTCCCGGGTTCAGATAAGATAATTTTCACAAGAAGGCAGGAAGGGACAGAGAGCATAAGTGACCTGATCTACCCAAGGAGATATTTGACACCATATGATGTCATGCTCAGTATATAACCGGAGTAGCTGGCTCAGGGGGAGGAGGAATAATGGCTCTGGAATGGGCTGATTATTGAGTTCTGGGTGGTGAGCAGTACATTACTCACTTTACACATTCTTTTATTATTATTATTGTTATTACTTCTTCTCTCCTTGTATTGTCCTGTTAAACTGTCCTTATCTCAACCCATGATGTTTTACTCTTTTTCTTCCGATTCTCCTCCCCATCCCACCAAGGTGGGGGAGAGTAGGGAAGAGTGAGCAAGTGACCATGTGGTGCTCAGTTGGCAGCTGGGGTTAAATCATGACAAATTTCCATTCTGCATGAACCTGTTTGAAGTGATGAATATTTTTGTTACAGAACTGTGAAGATATATATTTTTATCTCCAGTCTTTCAGTGTCAAAATATCCCAGATTAACATTTATTTCATTCTCAGTTGTGTGTATATTCATAAATGATAAATTTATATATCATAAATAATGATAACAGCAGTTATAGCAAGGAAGTGATTGTACAGGTATACACCTGCACAAATATGTTTGAAAACATGTAGGTAGAAACCTACATGTGTACTTCAACAAATTAATTATATTAATTATTGGTGTCTAAAATGGCTTCTTAATGAAAATATTTTAAAAATGAAGGTGTTTTAACTCTAGAAGGCTGAAACTTCCTTTCCTGTCATCTCTGTCACCCACCAATTTATTTTCCTGGCACAATTACCTATACAGCACTTTTAAATTTAGGTTGAACAAAACACTGTTAAAAGAAAAGTCAGTAAATAAATAGTACTGCACAGAAAGTGTTGTGAATTGAATGACTGACTTCTAACAGGTTTTCTAGTAGACATCTCTGGTTACACCTCCCTAGATGTCATATTAGTTCAGGACCCTTGTCAAATTTGTTCGTGTACATTCAGGTGATTAGTGCTTAACCGCAGAATTTCAATGTTTCTTGGCAGTGGTATAAGAGATTGTTCTGAGTTTTGTTGTTGTTGTTGTGGAACTGTTATCTGTCAAAATGCACTAGATGCCAACCCAAAATGCAGCATTCTTTCTTCCTGCATATACATGCCTTTAAAGTTTAGATAAAGTGAATTGTTGTAAAGAAGCTCTGCCATAAATTACAGCTGACAGTGGAAGTGATTAAAGCACATAGTTTGATTGCATGCATTAATCTCCACAACTTTCCTCAAGTTTAATTTAATTACCCACAGGTGCACATTTCTTTTTAATGTATTAGCTTTGTCAGTAATCAGTTGCACTGTATGCTATTGTTTGCAAAAGGTGCAACCCAGCTACATTCATGAACAAATCAGACAGTAAACAGCAAAATGAAAGAACATGAAGTGCCACAGCCCTCCCTCAAGTATACACTAATACTGCTAAATCAGCATATGAAATAATGATAAGACTATTTATTTTATCTTGAACAATTGTCAGATATCCTGATTGAGACAAGTCCACTAGTCCAGACAAAAGCAGTTGAGAAGGCTTAATCCTTTCCTGCTGTGGAAACAGCTGCTGTTGTTGGAATACCTTGCTCAGGTGTCACATCAACCATCTAGATTTATTTTTTTTAACTAGCTTCATGTCACTGTTTGGACCTGGCTATTTATTGTTTAGATGACAGTGATGGCTATTCCTTTTGATCAAATAAATGTGAATACTGATGTTAATTTTAATAGACTAAGATCAAGACCCTGATTTTCAGCATACCGATCATTTTAGGTCCCATATACAAACTACACACGTTCTCTGAAAGTTTCTTCATAACCCAGATGAGATACTTTCAGAATTTTTGTGTCACTAGCAGAACTGTCAGTTCCAGAACTTTAATGCTCACAAGACTCTCTTCTCAGAAGAATGGTTCTGGTCAGTCTTTTGACTTTAGTATTATACAGTCTCATAAGGATCCATGCGTTTCACTTCCAAAATCCCTGTTCTTCCAAAGACATAGACATGGAGGGGTTTTGTTTGTCTTGTTTTAATAACCAGTAAAATACATTTTAATTGTGATTAAAACAACAGGCATAACAGCTGTTGATGATATTTGTTATTTCCACAATGACACAGACAAAGAACAAGAAACAAAAACTGTTACATGCCAATAAGCGAGGAACTGTCAACAACTCTGAGCCAAGCTCTGTTTCCTCTATGTCAATTAATAAAATTTGGTACTGTGAAACTCCTCAAACAAATGTATATCTGGCAGAGGATTTTTTTTTTTTTTTAAACTAAGGTGTTTACTCTCTACCGGCCCTTAAGTAGCACATAGTAAACCATTTCAAATATCATATTGAAAAAGTACACTAGGGAAATAAAAAAAGCCTCCTAAATAAAACAGTGAATTGTACAGTACATGCAATTATTATTAAACTTGTTTAGTGAATACACACAAATAAAGCAGTTACATATGGCCAATGGATTTAATGATTGCACTTGCTGACAGACAGAAATAACCTTTTCATGAAGTAAATAAGTTGCACTTATAATTATAAATTTAAGAAAGTATTTTTAATATAATGCATGTATATTATTACTGTTGTTGAGCAATTAGCACAGTAGCTTCCAGTCTCTGAGAAATGATAGAACTAAGTAGGATATGCAAAACAACTGCATGATTGTGTTTTGTGGTGTGCCAAACTTCATGAAAGTAAAGATAGCATGACTCTGAAGTAATTCACACACAAGGGGGGTAGGAAAGCTTTCAGTCTGAACACTATATACCAAATACATAATATACCCAGCAGGTACAGAGTGCTATGTCTATATTTTACCATTTATTTTTTAACTTGTTTTTCCTCTAATATAGACATTATATAGTGGAGCTTAGACTAAAACTGTTGTTATTTTTCACAAGGCTATAGGCTGATGAAAAGTCTGACAGACCAGGTAAGCAACAGCAGCGCCAGGCAGGTCAAGGGCTGGCTATTCCCCTTGGAGCTCAGAACGCAAATCCCACACCAAACAGAACAGTACAGAGGAAAGTGTTATGGGGCCAACAAGAGTTCATGTTAGACAACCAAATTAAAGAAAATCCTGATCAAAGCTAAAAATCTCATTTAGCCTTACTGGTTGAGCTACATAGAAAGAGAATCTTCAAGTTCAGACCAAGACAGAAAGTGTAAAATGGCTAAAACCAGTGAATGTACACTACCATTCTCAAATTGAACCAACATAAGACAAATAAAAGTAAAAAAAGGAGAGACATCTTCATAAACCTATATCATCCTATATTAATTTGCATTTCTCTATTTTTCATCTGTTATTGTTTCATGCAGAAAATTACTGCTTGCATTGAGAGACCAAAAAAAAAAATATTGCTTACTCATGAATGTCTTCAACACAGTTAATCAATTTACAGAAATAACCTTGCAATGTAAGATATTAAGAGATAGGTTTAAACCTACTTGAACAAGAAGTGAAAATGGATACATTGATTAGAATAGCTATTCAAAACAATATATTCTACAATAGGTATTCTCCCAAATTTCTTTGTGAAGTCTAAAGCTCTAAATCCACTACCTTCAAGCAACCATACATTATGTGTGTTATAATGGTATATTATGCAGACTGTATACTGCTGGCCACGAAAGTTTTACACTATTCAGAGATCCTTTCCTTATGTCTTTTCCTTTCTTTCTGTACTCAGAACATCTTGGGGTTTGACACCAGTGCTAATTAAAGACAAATAATGAGTTAGGGATAGTGGAAAGAAAGATGGGGGGAGAGGGAAACTGATAGAGACTTCTGAAAGCAATTACACAGCTTTAAAAGTCACATTTCTCAAAATTTGTAAACATACACTGAGAGGAAGAAACAAATTGTAATCATCCAGATAATATCCTGTGACTATAGTCACAATTGCCTAGTCTTTTGCTCCCATGTAAATAAGGCTGAATCTATGAAGACAGCAGAAAGAATGAAACCCTTATTCTTTGGGAATCAGAACACATCAACAATCAACAACCAGGAGGAGCACTACTTGTTGGAAAAAGTTATTGCCTGTTTACGGAAGGTGGGGTTAACTATGCTCACTTTACATGCCATCTGATGTAATAGCTGTTCCTTACATTCAAGAAACAGATTATGTATGTTTACTCTGATCCAGGTTCTTCCTTTCTACATGTCACAATTATTTAAACACCACAATAAACTAACTGTAATACAAGATTACTTCTCAGATTAATTACCACTAAGAAGTAACATTAATTGTAGAAGAAAAACATTTAACATATTGAAGAGCAAAACTTTACTTAAAACTAAAATTTTAAAATTAAGGAAAATGAGGATGTGCAACCATTCTGGCATGGACCTGCACTAGCCATCTAACTAGTACTGCCTAGCCTCTTCAAAGATCTACCCTGAAACAAGACAGACAGAGCATCCAGTGCAAAGTCAGCTTTTGTTGTCTGATTCAGAGACAGAGTACAATAACAGCACTCATCCATTTAACTTATGCAGCCATGCTATGAGTGGGACAATCTCCAGTGAAAGATCAATAGCAGAAATTAGGTATAGGTGACTAGCAAGTCAAACAGCTGTTACTACATACACAAAAGGAATAGTGCTTAATTTACCATGTCTCTTGTTACATCTCTAATAAAAGAGAATGAAAAATAAGTTATTTTTAGAAGAAACTTGTTTCAAAGCAAAAGTGACGAATAGTGTGTAATACAAACCTTGAACAATGCTAAAACTGAAGCTGGAAAACTACTTGCCCCAGCCCTGTGCAACATAACGTGTCCTCATTGGTTAATCATATAAGAAGATTTTGACTTTACTGAAAACAGTAGGAAGAACATGCTTTGGTAAATGACCACCTCAATTTGTAATAGGCAAGAATTTGTAAGAATTCTTTCCGCAGAACTGAAACAACTCACCTCTCTTAACTTTATCATAAACTTAACCTTAACATCCCTTAACCATAACTTTTGGGTCATTCCACAAATTAGATATAATGTCTTTTTGCAGGCATTAAAATCTATTCCTTTATGAAGAAAACTGATCTGAACAGAATGGATGAAACACTCTTCCATAGAAATGGAGGCCTAATCTCCATGATACAGAGCATGGATCATATTAAACATAAAACTCTCCCTTGTTCTATGTAAATGTCTATGCAAATGGTACATCTATGCAAAAAGTACAATTAGCAAGATACAGGCTCATTAAGATATTTCTTTTTTCAGTTCCTCACTGTGACTTCTGAGGGAATTAATGGTGGTTTTTTACCAGTATTTTTTTTTACAAAGCATGTCCACAGGGGAGCTTGGCATCTGCTTAATTTTCAGGATCCCTTGTTGCTAGAGGATGCTTTTGTTTTCAAATCACTGCATTCTCAAGCAGGTTGTGCACTGAAAACATGGAAACTGGAAATTGACATGCTCTACAGAAGACTGAAACAGAATGTTTCTCCACTTAGTAGCTCAGGCAGAACATGTAATTATTTTCACATCTTCCAGGAACATTGGTTGAGTGTTAGATTGTCTTAATGTTGTGTACTTGCAGCACAAGAAAAAAACAAAACAAACCAAAACAAACATTTTGGTTCTGTCATTCAGAACTAGCTTAGTGAATTTGCTAGATTTACTTTCAAATTCCGTAAGAGATTACTGAACAATTCTATCCATGTAGAAAACAAATACTTTCCAGTTAAATTTGCCAGAAAGTTTTCTTGCTTCATGTCTCTCTTCTTATACTTGATAGGCTATTTTCAAGGAGGGAAAGTATTATTGCAAGGGTCACACAGTGGTTTGGTTGTTGCCCTTTCAAGCCTGTTTTAATAAATTCAATATTTTACATATTTTGCAGAATACCATCACCCAGGTCATAAAAAAATGTGTATAGAGTTATGATATAGATGAATGCATACTGTAAACAGCAATACTTCTGCTGGAGAACCCAAAGATAATCACAATTTCTATGAGAAAATTTATTTTGCCAATGGATCCTAAGTATTTACATCTACATTCTTACTACCGTGTGATGAAGGAAATTATTATCTAAACCTTATACATAGAAAACTGAGACAAATGGAAGATAAGGTCATGAAGGGAGACACCCTTGGCAGTTTTCAGCATTTTAATGTGATTTTAACATTACAAAGTTTACCTTTTTGGTGTCTGTCCTTCAGAAAATATCTTCCTGAAGTAGCTAAGTCAATTATGAGGCACACAGATGATTTCAGAGAACTAGAAATGGTTCAGCAGTATATGAAGAACAAGGAATCACCTAATCAGTGACAAAGAAAAAAACAAACAGAACAAAGCATAAATTTCTCTAGTTTCTGTGTCATTGATACTAAAGGTCCTTCTCAGAAGTTGATTAGAAAGATTCTTAGATCATATTTTTATGTATATTTTGTGAAAATTCTCTCTATGGCCTGATTATTTTTTTATTTTAGCTTAAATTATTGTTTGCTCAGAGCATCTCAGAAAATAAGAAGCTTAACAAATGTAGTATCCTACAGTATCCAATATAGTATCACATAGTAACTTTTAAGTAAAAATGCTGAGATATGAATAGGGTAAATAGGGTGTAATGTGGGTGGAAAATTGGCAAGACTATCAGGATCAAAGGTCTATGAACAGTGACACAGTCCAGCTGGAGGCCAGTTACAATGGGAGTCTGTCAGAGAGCTGGTCTCGGATCAATACTATTTAACTAGTATTTAATGATCTATTTCATTGTCTTTATTGCAACCTAGATGATGGGATGAGCTGCACCCTCAACAAATCTGTGGATCATACCTGGTCTGAATAAGCAGTTGATATACTGGAGGACAGGGCTAATATGCAGAGGGGCCCAGAGAGGCTGGAGATGCAAGTGGACAGGAACTCCATGAAAATCACGAAAAGCAAATGTAAAGCCCAGCACCTTGGATGGGCAAAGCCCTGCAGCAGAACAGCCTGGGGCCAACTGGCTGGGAGCAACTCTGCAGAACAGGCTCTGAGGACACCAGGTTGGCAGTGGTCCCATGCAGCAAAGTAGCCCCCTGGTCCAGGGCTGTACAAGCAAGGGTGCAGCCAGCAGATCAAGGAAAGGATCTTGCCTAGTAGTCTGGGACCTGTGAGACATCCTGAATGCTGTGCCCAACCTGGACTCCCCTGTACAACATAGACACTGACATACTGGTGCGAGTCCCACAGATGTCACTGAGGCAGTTAGGACCGGACCTGCGGGACCTGGGTGTGTTCAGCCTTTAAGAAAAGAAAGGTTGAGGGGAAACATGATTGCTATATTCAGTTATCTGATGGGAGAGTGTTCTGGTTTGAGCCCAGAGGGCAACTGAGCACCACGCAGCTTCTCCTTCACTCCTTCCCCCTCAGGGATGGGGAGGAGAAATTGAAGCAGAAGGATCAGGAGTGGACATAAGGACAGAGAGGGATGACTCATCCATTACTCCATTATGGTCGTGGGCAAAAGCAGACTCCTTAGGGGAAGAAGAAGGAACATCAATTTAATACAGACATTAAAAATAGCAACACTTAACAAATACAGTAGGACAGTCAGGAATACAAACACATCTTGAAAAAAACCTTCCCCCACCCCTCCCTTCTTCCCAGGCTCAGCTTTGCTCCCAATTTCTTTACTTCCTCCCCACCCAGGAGTGCAGGGGGCAGGTAATAGGAGTTTGTGGTCAGCCCCACTGCTCCTTCTTCCTCAAGGGGAAGACTCTTCAAATTCTTCCCCTGTTCCAGCATGGAGTCCCTCTTATGGAGACAGTCCTCCATGAACTTCTCTGAAGTGAGTCTTTCCCATGGGCCACAGCATTTCCTGAGCTGGTCCAGCATGGATCCCTCCAGCATGTTGCAGTACACTCACAGTGTCAAACTACAACAGCAGGGGCTTCTCACAGACTCCTGGTGACACAGACACTTCTTCAGGTGCAGCCATCTGCTTTGGCATGGGGTCCTTCACAGGCTGCAGGTGGGCGTCTTCTCCACCATGGACCTCCATAGGTGGCAGGTGGGCAGCCCTGCCCTCTCACCACAGGATGCATGGGGATATCTGCGCCGACACACCTCCTCCCCTTACTTGTCCTTTCTTCCACTGACGTCAGTGTTTGCATAGGTGTCCTCCTCACAACTCCTCCTCACAACTCCCCTCTCCTGCTTCCAGGTTCCTCTTCTTAAATACGCTATCACAGAGGTGTAACCACCACCACTATTTGGCTCAGTCTTGGAGCAGAGGCAGGTCTGACTTGGAGCCAGGGAATCTTCAAGAAGCTTCTTACAGGGGGCCACCACTATAGTCCCCTCCCCGCTAACAAAAAACCCCCACCACACACACAAACCCAGCACAGAGGGTTTAGAGAAGATGGAGGTATACAGTGAAAAGAGGAGAGAGAACATAGAAAAGAGAAGTTTTACCTAGGTAGCAAAATAAATTGTTTGCACATTATGGATAGTCAGAGATTTGAACAGGTTACCCAGAAGGCTGTGTAATCTCCATTCTCAACTGTATTCAAAAGTCAGTGAGACAAAGCTCTAAACAATTGGATCTAGTTGAGCAAGGGACCAGATGACCACCAGAAATAATTTCTAAAGTACATTTTTCCATTATTCTGTATTACAGAAATAATATCTCTGGAGCAGTTATTTTATGGCTTGTTTACAACACATTCCACTCTCTGGGATTGCATGTACATCTGACAATCACACAATAATTTTGTTTAAATAACAGGTCACTAAGCCTTATGCACACATTTCTCTTAATAATATTTCAAAAGTTACTTGCATTGTACACACATCCATCTGGGACTAATGTCACTGAAGGTACAGGGTTCAGAAACAAGGAAAGAACTCCTTTCGGAGATGCAGTTTGTCTAGTTCAGAACACGTTTTCTATGTTATGTGTTTTATTCTGTGACCTGCTTTCTCAGGCACTCCTGCCTGATTGCTACAAGTTCAATGACACCCTAAATATCCAGGATGTTTTCTGATCATGTGAATGCATAATGAAATATACAAGATTACTGCTTTCTGAAACAGAATAAAATACATTTATATTTCACTATCTAGTTTCTTGACAAGAATGAGGCAGACAAGAATGTATACCGTGCTGCAAATTCAAGATTTTGTGTTTCTCATTCTGACACTGTCTTTCTAAATAACTGAATAAGTCTATCAGTTTATTTTCTTATTATAAAAAACTAAGACTAAATTTAAAAACAACAAAACCTGACAAAAACCTTCCAGTGTGAGAGATTTATGTCCATTTTGCAAGGCATGTGCTGTGAAAAATACTCTCTAGACTAAGATGTCAAAATCACTATAGAACATAAAATTAATTCCCCAAGTTATAATTAAACACTCCACTCATTGGTGATTTCTGTATTGACAGCTCAAATGAAATAAGACCACATAGACTCTTGATTCCTGTGATTACCTTTGGGCAGTCCCTTTGCTACATACTGTCAGAATACTGCCAGCCATTAATCAAACCAATTCATGTCAAGGAGCTTTTGAAGTATTATAAAACAGCTGAACTTCAAAACATCAGTATTTGTTAAGGATATGAGGCCTTAAAGAATTAAAGGATATAAGACAGACAAGAAGAATGAAAGACAAATGGATACAGGGCGTGGGGGGGAACAAAACCCCTCTCCTACAACCTTCAGCTTGTTTATGTATTTTATTAACTCTTTATTGTGCTTTTTTGCTTCCACAAAGTTTGTTTTGGGGGAAGAGTTGTGCACTTTCAAACTCTGTATGCTATGACTAATCAAATGTAAGATACCATTGGAAGAAACACTGCCAAAGTAATTAATGGTTTAACTCACTCTGCAAGTTTTCAATATTTATGAACAAGTGGAACTTTTTTTTCTGTTGCAAGGGAAACATACGTTGGATGTTATATTTTGCTGCTCAAAGTTGAAAGACTAGGCTATTTGCTCTCCTCTCTGTCTCTGGAAGCAGCTTAATGAAATGAAAGCAACAGTGAGATCACTGTTGTCTCCATATATCAAAATATGACATAGAAAAGTTTGCTTCAGGGTATTTCATTACTTATTTGGTTGAATGAAAAATGCATGGTGTCAAACACAAGACCTAAATCACCTTGTGTTCAGGTGTCTTCTCTCCTTACTGATCAGCAGCCTATGAAATGGAAGAAAAGCTGTGAGAGATACCTGCTGAAAATTACTTGTGACAGAAATTTATTCTCCCTGGTGGATTTGCACAAGTTTAGTAACATTTTTGAGCATTTCCCTTTCCTTATACAGAGCTTCCTTCAAAGCTTTGGCATAACATTGTTCTCACTTTACAGCAAAGGACAAACCTCATGTGATTTGAAACTGCTGACATCTTATCTTAGAAGGTCTGTGATGGTGATTATTTTGCATCACAAAGGGAGTCCATATTCGTTATAATTTATACTAAAGGCTGCATCACTGTCTATGGGCTTACATAAGAATTTAAAAATTCTAACTGCGCATAGGAAAAGCATTTCATGGACATAAAATACCGTGTCAATAAAGGGAAAAATACATACCAGTTTAGATCCACTGGATATTTTTATCCACATTTATAGAAAACCAATAGATTTTCTTTCCTAGATGAGGTGAAAAGATTAGAGGACAGAGGAAAAGGAACTTGTCAAGGATGCCTTCTTAACATGAGAAATTAAGTAGTATTTTTTCCCCTCAAAGCATCACAAAAGTTTAAAATATTGCCTGTGTTTTTAAATTTTATTGAAATATACTTATAATCTGTACCTTCATCAACTGTAACAAATACTTTATTTAGGGATATGGTGTAGTTGGAAATTGCCAGTGCTAGGTTAAATGTTGGACTAGATGATCTTCAAGGTCCTATCCAACCTAGATGATTCTGTGATTCTGTGATTCTGTGAAAACTAAAAAAAAAAAATGTTCCTATCACCTGCAGATGGCATCAGTGTCTGGTGGTCTGAAAAAATCATCTTGCATAAACTCTGTAGTGTTTTAAATACCATCCGAAGTCCTTCATCATTGTCTTTATTTTGATTTATAAGATATGAAGTTAAACATCAAACATAAACAGAGCAATCAAAAAGAAACAATGCCACAACAAGACAAGTGATGATCCTATTGTGCTTAGACATTTTTTAACTACCAATCTACTACTTGGTGAATATGGGATAGGAATAGGTTGCTCATCTTATAATGTGAACTGACTGAAGCATCAGTTAGTGTAAATCAAGATATGATATATGGTTTTTAAATTGACATAGTATTTTTGAATTGAGGAGGTAATTTCCATGTCACTTTGTTCAGAAATAAATGTAAGCTGATAGATGTTGTCATCAGCTTCATAACAAATTACTGTTTATTATCAAGCTATCAAAATTTATCAAATACTATATTGACATGTAATATAGTATTTGATAAAGGTAAACAAAGCAGCACTGTTTCAATACCATTATAACCAATTGTTTCTCAGAAGTTTATCAAAATTAATCTTCTGATAAACTTTATATACTGAAATTACAACTGTAACTCATCTTATACGCAGATTTTCAGTCCTTCAGATTTCTCATGCAAAACACTTCATCCAGCCTGACAGTATAGTGTGAAATTCTAGATATCCTATGCTTTTATAACAATTGTTTACAGACTATCTGCTCATCTGTAATGTTCTCCATTTTGCTTTCTTCCCCTCCTCTTCTGCATCTCAGATGCCTGTAGGATGCAACAAACAAGAAAACAAAATATGAGAACATTGACATATATCGGAAAAAAAAAAAGAAAAATATATAGATTTACAGGTTTCTAAGAAAGGTTGTTGTAGCTTAAACAGAGCAAACATGGGTTGCAATAGTCTGAATGTCAGGTGGGCACAAGAAGATAGATCAAACATTTTGATTTGTTCAAATTCTCCATTTTGTTTAATACTTTGACATTGTCCGACACAAACTAAATATTGCTACCACTTCTTGGTCTGAGCAATTACTTCAGATTTGTGGGTTTTCTGTTTCTAATAAAGAGATATGTTGATGGTGAAATACATGTGTCTCTAGATAAAGTGGGTGACAATGAAGTGTGAATAAAGACTTCCTGTTCCATCAGCATGAAGCTATAGATATGAGATACCAAGCATCAGGTGGCATTCACTTCACTACTGGTTCCAACTATATCGTAAATGCAAGAAGAACAGAAGTCTTTCTTGTCAGACTCATGAAGCCATGATTCTGTGTCATAATTCTTCGTTCTCTCTCGCTATGCTCCTAGTTATTTTTTAGTGGTGTTTTTTCACATAGACCTGTCACAGAATCACAGAGTGACTGAGGCTGGCCAGCAGTTCTGGAGGTTGTCTAGACTCACCTAGATGTGCAGAAGAGCATGTTGCCCAGGGCTGTGTGCAGGCAGGTTTCAATATCTCCAGGGATAGGGATACCACGGTTTCTCTGGGCAACCTGTTCCATTGTTTGACAACCCTTACAATAAAACCCTTTTTTTCCTTCTGTTTAGAATTATTTCCATGTAGCTCCATTTGTGTAAACTGCCTCTTGTCACTGGACACCACTGAGAAGTTTGGTTCCTTCTCCTTAACACAGTCCCCTAAGTATTTATACACCTGAAGAAGATCCCCCTGAGCCTTCTCTTCTCCAGGATAAACATTCACAGCTCTCTCAGCCTCTCCCCATGTGACAGATATTTCAGTCACTTCATCACCTTCATGGTTCCCCAGGGGTCTCACAGCTGTATGTTCTGTTTCTCTTGTACAAGACGGCCCAGCACTGGACACAGTACCCAGATGTGTTTTGCTTAACCTGAGAACAGGGGAAAGACTGCCTCCTTTGATCTGCTTGCAATGATCTGCCTAATGCGACAGGATGGTGCTGGCCACCTTTGCTGCAAGGGCATATTGCTAACTCATGGTCAGCTTACTGTCCACCAAGACTACAAGATCTTTCTATGCAAACCTGCACACCAGCTGATGGACCATTGGTGTGTACTGACACATGGAGTTTTTCCTCCTCAGCTGCAGACTGTGCCACTTTTTTTTTGTTGAGTTTCATGAAGTTTCTGTTGGTCTGTTTCTCCAGCCTTTCCAGATCTCTCTGAATGGCAGCACACACATCTGGTGTATCACCTGCTCCTCCCAGTTTGGTACTTCTTTATCAGACTGTCAACTCTTTCTAGTATAATCAGTGACTTCATCTCAGCCATTGCTGTGCTGATTCTTACAAAAGTTTCTTGTGTTGCATATTTCAGGTTCTACTTAAACACAAGCTTGTGTTTTCACTCATGGTTATTATAGTTTCAGCTGCCTCATTACACAAAGACATTAGATGACTTCTGCTAGTTTACACTAACAGAAATACAGCTGGATGCTACCAACTCTGGTGGAATTGAATACAACTCATTCCAAATGAGAATCCATTATTTTGTGACACTTTAAAATTTGCTTCTATCTTCTGCATAAGTCTGTGGAGAATGACACTAAAAATCTTGGGTTTAAATTTGGTTGTACTGAATTGAACGGGCATCTTACCGTTAATTCCACTGGAAGAGCTACACCAATGAAAAGTGCTTAGGAAAAATACTGCAATATGTGATTTTTAAATATTCATAACTCAGATAAACAGAAAGGCATTTTCGCTTGAAGACAGTGTTAGTGCTGTTTCTCAGTGAAGGTTTATTTGCCCTAAAATTCAATATTAAAACAAAAAGCTTTACACAGTTCTAAGAATGTTCAGTATATAAACATTTGGTTTCCATTTTCTTAAGTTTAAGAACAGAAAACACCTTTACATCAATTTTTCAAAAGAAAACAAACAAAAATTCTCAAACGAGAAGTTTTGGAATTGAGCGTGAAAGCAGGTTAGAAAACCATATCAATCCAAAGTGCAGTTTATACCTCTGTACAACATATATACTTGTAGATGTTGGGAATACATTCAGGTGCAGGTGTAATTTTCTTCTCTATCCCGCATAATTTTTAGAGGAAATCTGATAATCTATCATGTCTTAAGAATACCATTGCTAATACTCAATTATACATGCAGACTTTTAATTTTTTTTATTACATACTTTAAAGAAATTAAAAGAAATAATTTTTCTAAGATATTATAAGCAGCGTTTATCAATGCTTTATGTTTTATTCCGTGTTATTTTACACTTGAAGCAAGGACTCCAATTTCAATTTTAAAAACATTTTGCTTAAAAGTATATTCATTGTAAGACTATATTTACTTTTACTATGGGAACATCTGAACAATATTTCGGTGTCATAATACTGTAATTTATATTTTGACAATCTGGTCTGGTCAAGTCATTGACAGAAAAACAAAATAGAATCATCAATCGTTTTGTTCTCCTACATCTGGGGGGTCTGCCTTATTTTCCATGAGGAACAGGCTGAGGCTATTCAACAGGTTGTTCACAGGCAATTATAAAAAAGACATTTACTGCACTATGAGTATCACAGAACTTTAGGTTATGGAATATGAAAGAAATCCTCAAGGGATAGAGAAGTGTACTTTGCATTCACAGATTTTGATTTGTAGATATTTTTACTCTTGGCTAGGACAGAAATATCAACAAATATATTTCTCTAAGTTTATGCTACCAGTTTTCACTTTATTGTACTGAGGTACGGCAGTAACTACTGCCTTTGACAGTCATTACGGGCTAATCAGTGTCCTGGCAGTAACAACACTCTTCCATGCCTACCAAAGCCTTCTGAAGGAAGATCAGCCTTTGCTAATTTCTTCCCATTGTTCTGAGGGACATAGATTTATCTTGAAGTTGACTTAAAAGTACCTTTTACTAATAAAATATGAAATTTCTGCCAATGAGAAGGCTTTGTTGTTCCACACACTGTGTTTTAGGACCAGATTATTTTTTTTGTGTCTGAAGTCATTATTTACTTATATGCTGCCTAAAACCCAGTCAAAATAAACCCTATTTTTTTCTGATAAACATTAGTTTGAATTGGTACAATCTGTTTATAGAAAATGTTGTCAGTTTTATCTATGTATTAGAGGAGCAGATAAAAGCTGCATTTCACCCTTAATAATTCTAAAGCAATGTTTCTTTCTAGTTTTCAAGTTTTGAAGAGAAAATCAGGGCATCCAACACATGTTTATACGATTTTGCAAAATTATGCAGTATTTTTGTTTTCTTCATTCCTTGCCCCTGCTTATCTCAGTGTTTTAGTTTTGTTGTCAAAGTATTCAATTGACTGATATAAGGCATGGAAGAATGTGACAAAAAGAAAGATGTCAAATGCCTTTATATCAGGATCTTTTCCAGATAACGTATTAAAATAAGGTTCCATGTCAGGAATAGTGAACTGAAGGGGATATGTAAGCTACATTTACACTTTTAGTTGTATTTTAAGAAGTTTTGCATTTTGTAGAAGTAACGTATAGTTTAAGTTGTCTTACTGCCTTTCATTTTGAGGACATACCATGGGTCCCCTGCCTCCTACTTCCTCTTTTTCACACTCCTGAAATGAAATAACTGAACAAATACATATTTGTTGTGTTTTGATGATTAAGAATCAAAACCTGGACGTACAAAGGTGATAATTGAGATGTCTTTGTGTAAACTTGAAAATAGCAAGTTTTTTCTTCAGAATTCAATAAACACCTCAGTGTCTTTTAAATACAGAGCCAGCTTTGTCTCTTTTCTATTTTGATGTTATGCTGATTATTGTTTACACTGAAGCTTTTGCAAAAGAACAAAAAATTTCTTTTTTTAAGACTAGGTATGAAAAAAATATAAAATCTTTGAATGAAAATTAAACAGATTTTTTGAAGTTGACCACTCTCTTGTGTATTGTTGGGCAATAAGAATCCACAAAGTGGATATATTTTAGGTACCAGCAGATCAAAGCACTACCTGTGTCTAAAGCTAGTGTGACAGAAGATTGCAGTATACATTGTAATACATGAGCAGTAAGTACCATCACTACCAGGGATGTTCAAATGGTCATATAAAAAGGAAAAGTTCACATGGATTCAGACAAGAAAAGATGTAAAGAATAAATGGCAGAGGGTTTTTGCTATGGTGCAGAGTGATACATACATGCCACAAAAAATACTCACCATAGTTAACTACTCAGTGGCAGACTTCTTTCTTTTGCCATATATATTCAACTGCATTCAAAAATTTCCAAGTGATTGTCTAGCAGATGTCAGGTCACACAAAGCAGTTATATAGAACTGCTTAATTTTCTCCTGATACATAGGTGAATTTTCCTTTAAAATGTTGCAAAATCTTGTCTTATGAATTGTATATGAAATGTTGAACTTTGTTTCTATCTTATCAGTTTGCCAGTGTGGTTTTTTATGCATAACATTTTATTTTTACACTGTCCACTTCCTTTTAAACATGTGTTTCTTCACACTTAGGATTAGGTTTCAGCAGCTGGCTGAGTCAATCTAATAGCTCTGCAGATAGAGGTTGTCTTACTTCAACACTGTTTGTGGCTGTGTAGTTCTACTGTTCCCTCTGTCTTGGCTCTGCAGCTCTCTCTCAGTCAACACAGCTCACTAACTCCTTGGGATACTATGCCAGAAAACAAAAAACCCCTTCTTCTTTATTGAGCTGAACAGACTCAGTAGTATATACACAATTACTATAATCAGAACAAGCAAAGGACAGCTCTGAGTAGGGAGGACTATAAAAAGGAAAAATTAATACAGTTTTCATCTTAAAGGAACACTTCGATTGATCTCACTTGTGAATTCTATTCGGTTGAAAACATATCAGGTATACAAGTTTAGAGGTTAAAAGATAATAGTTCTTTACTTAAACATACATACACTATATAATTGCCTAGTTCTTACTGAGTAAAACTGATTTAACAAATATAGGCTGCCTTGTCTAAGAATTCTCCTGGAATGGCTTTATAATTGCTCCTCGGTCAAAGAATGAGCAAGGAAAGGCCAGATGTTCCCAGAAGGTGCTAATGACTTTATTTGGGAAGGATCTTTTCTTCTAGTTCAGAACAAGGGGACCTGCACCAGGAATTTGCTCAGACAAAGATTAAAGGACCACACAAAACCTGTGGAGTACTGCTTTTCTATAGATTTATGTGTTCCAAATGACCTTTGTGTTTGGTCAGTTAAGGAAAACTGCTGGAGTTTCTGACTCCATGGAATGATTTTCTATACTGGAATACACCTGTTTTCTCAGATCATTTACATGGCTTCTGCAAACATTAGTTCAGAAGGCCAGGGTCTACAATAACCAAAAGAACTTCTAGAAGGAACTTGTACAAAACATCAGACATTTGAGAAGCTTAATCCAAGCACAATAAGGCATGAATTTCCTCCATGGATTTCAGACACCAAGAGTATAAGTATAAGATCCTCTCAGTATGACAGTTCCTTGAGATCTTAAGTCAGCGACAAAGTTTGAATCCTACAAAGAGTTGGGAAGATAAAAAGGTAACCAGAAAAGATCTTGGTAACCAGCAATTGCATCATCTGACAAGACTCTCAGAGAGGCCAGGAAAGGAGGTTGGTTAAGTACAGTTCCTGAAGTCACATCATAATTGTCAGCTTTGCTTTCCATTCTTTGGTATGTATTTTTTTAATAAATCGGTGAGCAACGTATCCATCATGAGTCCAAGGAACTCTTTTGTTATTCTAGTCCTAAAGATGGTAATTATGATAACATAAATTTATAAGTTCTAAAGCAACTACAGTGCAGAAAAACGTTGCATTTTTTTCTTTTCTAAATTCTTAATACTTATTAATTGTAAAGAGTATTCAAAGTTTTGGCAGCATATACTCTGTGAAAAAGAAACCTGGGATTACAGAAATTCATGTCTTCAATAATCCAGTAATTGACTGCTCGTGGTCAGTCCATTGAATGATACCACACATATAACAAATGCATACTTTATTGTGGGAAATCCCATTACTCTCATACTCCATATTGATAAGACAAGAAAAACAGGACAAAAGTGTTTTGTTTTATTTTATTTTGTTTTGTTTTTATTTGTTTTCTTATCTTTTTAATGTCATGACATGTGAGTGTGTTGAATACTGGAGATGAACTGAATTCACAAAGATTTTAGTAAAATGAAACAAGAAAGCTGTCTTTTAAAGTGATATGAAACAGAATCATGTACCTTAATATAAGTAACAAAACTGACTAAACTAAATCATGATAGCAGAAAGGAGAACACCTTACACATCTGAGGGAAAGTATCTTTTAGAGCAGAAAACTATCTTCATAAAATTATCTTCACATGACCCTCACTACAAAAAGGACATTGAATTACTCGAGCGTGTCCGAAGAAGGGCAACAAAGCTGGTGAAGGGTCTGGAGCACAGGTCGTACGAGGAGCGGCTGAGGGAACTGGGGTTGTTTAGTCTGGAGAAGAGGAGGCTGAGGGGAGACCTCATCGCCCTCTACAGCTACCTGAAAGGAGGTTGCAGAGAGCTGGGGATGAGTCTCTTTAACCAAGTAATAAACGATAGGACAAGAGATAATGGCCTCAAGTTGCACCAGGGAAGGTTTAGACTGGTTATTAGGAAGTATTTCTTCAGAATGGGTTGTTAGGCATTGGAATGGGCTGCCCAGGACAGTGGTGGAGTCCCCATCCCTGGAGGTGTTTAAGAGTCAGGTCGACATAGCGCTGAGAGATATGGTGTAGTTGAGAAAAGACAGTGTTAAGTTAATGGTTGGACTAGATGATCTTCAAGGTCTTTTCCAATTTAGATGATTTTGTGATTCTGTGATTCTATGACTGAACAGAAGTGGGTTATATATATAAAATTTATCTCTGTGACTGGTGATTTTCCTCTTCAGAAAAAATTCCTCTGGTTCTTACTGCTCTCTATTGAAATCTATCAGATTTTTAAAAAAATAATTCTGGAAGTATAATATCTAATTTCCAAATGACAGATAGGATGAGCTACAAGTGTATACTTTGCCAGCCAATCAGGATCAGAAACAAAAATCCCTACTCAAGATTTATCAGTTTAACAACACAGCTGGAATGTCACCCTTTTATCTGCAGAACAAAATTCAGGAAGTAGTCAAAAATGTTTGGAATAGATTATATGAACTGAATAATACATATTGAGCATTCCACAGAAGAAAGGTAATTCTGCCATTCTTTACCTCATCTTGTGGTTCTTTTTGTAGTAAGGAAGTTCAGTATTTATAAGGCAGCTATATATTTTCATTAAGTTAAAAAAAGTTATTTTAATTTATTAGTGATATCCATGAATATATCACTAATTGATAGTACTTTCAGTGGGAAATGCGCTGGCATGAGTATACAATATACATCAGTTAAATAAAATATTTTCACAGAAAAAGAAAATAATCTGTCTAGTTTTAGGCATCCTGTTCTAGCACCCCCACTGAATTGGATATGTTCTAAATTTAGCAAGAGATTTATATTGGAAAAGGATGTGCTCTTCCATAAAGCAAACACAAACAAAATAAGTAGGTGATTAATAATATTGAAATGATCAACAACAATTTTTGGAGTCAGTAGAAATACCACTAATACAACAGATAGACCTCGACAATTGGTTCCCAAAAGTCATAACTGTAGGGTATAAAAATAGTGTGGCAGATCAAAACTGGGCAGTTTTCTCATTGCAACTGATAAGTTTTGCAGAAAAGTTGACATTTCAACAGATTTTTCAGTAGTAAAATTATTCAGATCTGTGTTGGTTTTAGTTTCAAGACTACTGCCTATCGCAGAATAACTGGTAGCCTGATGAATGGGGATGGAATGTTTTAAATTATAATTCTGAATCAGGGAATAAGTCTTATCCACTACTCTATTTGACATGCTGGAGACACAGGTTTGTTTCATCTTTAAAATCTTTAATGTACTTTTGGGGTTTTTGTTTGTTTGTTTGTTTGTTTTGTTTAGAAAAGGGGGAAAAAAAAGTATTTTGAAACAGTACGGTGGTTTGTTAAAGGAAATAATGTTTCATGTCTGCTTCTGGGAAAAATAAAATACAAGTAAACCCCCAACCCAAACCCACTAAAAACACCCCAAATCCTCATCCAAGATAAAAAACATCAGCTAATTCTATGCAGGAAAATTCCTACTACTGAGGTGTAGAGATCTGTGAAATACAGAATCCTTTGAATAATTCACAGAAAGCATACAAAGCTATTCTGAAAATGTGTTAAGTGGGTGATTAGAGAGGTAGAGCAAATAGAAATCCAAACATGAAAAAATCTGAGAATGACAAGATATTAGAAGACCAGCAGTCAACTGTGTTAAAGATGATACTTGCTCTGGCCTGTGAGTAAGAGTTGCCTGGTAGTAGTTACTTTGGTGCAATACAGTGGGCCAAAGCAAGACCGGAACATCCAAAATGGAATTGTAATGAAAATAACTGAAATAATTGGTAATACATTAATACACTTTTGTTGCAGAAATAGTGATTTAGATTATTTAAAGAATCACTGTCAAAAGCATTAACAAAAGTTGATTTTAATGTGAATTTGTAAAACTGCAACTTAACAAAGTTTGATAGTAAATGTGACAGTGGTTTAACAAGATTCAGTAACAAGGTTCACTTGGATATTTACTGCACGGAGGACAGGGTCAGTCAAAACTGTCAGAGAAACTCTCCCACTGAGTCACGAGGTTCAGAATGGACCCTCTTTCTTTCTCAGACATGGGTCTTGGTGTAGTGGATCCATTCCTAGTCCCAGACTTGATTAATGGTTTATGTCTAATGGAAAGGTACAAAGGGTGAGGAAAAGTTCTGTTGAGTTACTACACCAATTAATGTCATGGAGGCTCACAAAGTTAAAAGCTCAAAGGAAATTTGTTCTAATCAAAAATTATTTACCACTCCAATGACATTAGCAATCCACAGGTTCAGGATGTAAGAGAGGTTAGTTACTGCACAACTGACTTAAGAATCCTTGAGCTTCTGGCCAAAATGCACAAATCACTCACCTAGAAGATGAGGACTCTCAACCTTGAGGAGTTACCTTGGGTGGCATCCTGGCCCAAGGGGAGAGTCCCTGACTTCAGGCTCACTGCTTCGAGGAGGACCGACTACATTTGCCTTCCAGCAGGAACCCATTTATACCCTAGTCGAATCTCATCTGCGGTCAAAATATGGTCTTCTTTGTCCTCACAGCCTGAGGGTCTCAGCCTTCTACCAAAGTGTGGGTCTAACACAGATAGCCATCTGTGCAACCCTACTGTGACTAAAATCAGCAGATGTTGTGGTTATTCAAGTCAGACTAAAGTCAGCAGATATTTGACAGAACTAGCAGATATTTTTATATTTCACTGGAGACCAGAGTCAGCAGATGGTTTTATATCTCACCAGAATTAGCAAATATTGTGGCTCAATGGACTTTCCATTAGGGTGAGTGCACCTGTCACAAATTTGTGTATTATATGTACAATACATTCTACATGTACAATTTCTGGAATCTGTATTGCTAAATAATTCACTCTGTAGCTTTTGTTCTCTTGCTCATTTAAATCAAAGCCAAATCTGTTATTAACTTCTATGACGTGGAACTTTTTGGGTTTTGCATATTTGAATTTTATGAAGTAGCTGTACATGAAATATATTGGTGTATGTGCCAGAAACAAGATTTGATAAAATAAAAGAATCTCTACTGAGATTTGTATAGTGATCATCTATTTTCATTTTACATCCGATCATATGCTCATACTAATGGAAAAATAAAAAAGTAAAAGAACTGCAACAGTGCAATGACTTTGACTAATCTGATTGCATAGCTCAGTAAAATTTGGCAGGAGGCCAGCAGAAATGGCCTGAACACCTGTACCATATGGTCACAGAAAGGCTGCTGTGGACCATATGTTGGGAAAATGGCCCAGGAAGGGTTTCCAGACATTGGATAGAGAGCATGAGGAGCTATGCAAGAACAGAATCTATCAACCACAGCCACACAGCCCAGAATTATCAGCATTTGAGCTAGCTGCTGAAACAGCTAATAATCTGGAGTGTATTGCCCCATAGAGAAGAAAAGCATATCTAGCCAAATGGTGTCAGAGTACATAATTCATAGACTTTAATTGTGAAATATTAATGAAGTCAATGTCTTTTATAAATAACCACTTTAAAACTGAAATCAGCTGCATATGTGCTAAATAACCAACAACCTCCCTACAAATTATGCAAACTATAAAATATTGGCATGATTACTCTGGGGGGAGGGGAGGGGTGAGGAGGTGAAAGAAGAAACGTAAACAATTCTAATGCAAAGACTGCAAGTCCCTATGCAAACTTTGAAAATGCAGGCAATCTGTTTTATGCAAATGCAACTGAAAAGGCAAAATCCACTTTAAATACAGTGTATTCTTAGTCAGGAGATATCGGGCAAGTACTCAGTGCAGGATGCTGTAAAATTTTACTAAACAAAAAGGATAATTCATAAATATTGTCACATAGTAACCATTTAGAAAGGAAAGGCATATCTTAAAGAAAACACCATAAAGATACAGATTATATAATTTTCATATTTCCTAGAGTTTTTAAAGTTAGAGATTAAATTCATAATTTACTTTTACTTTGTAGTTCGGTAACTGTAGCGCTGGTATTGCTAACTAAGTAAATATAATAATTTCAGTAACTTTAGAAAAAATAATTAGCACAGCATTAATGTAATGGGACTTTGTGAGACAGACTTGCTAAAAACTGGGTACCTAATGGTGTATTTCAAGTGCATTACCTTACCAAGCTTTCCAATAGACAAGAATACCATGTTTTTCAAGTCATTCTTTAGCTGGAACTTTTCTTACTCTCCTTTGAAGAAATATGCATGGAAAAAACTAGACCTTAACATACTCATGATGCAAAAGAGTTTCTGTGGCACCTGAATGAACCATGTCAGAAAGAAAAGGATCATATGTCTGCCAACAATTATTGTAAACTAGTCTTAATAAACAAGCATGGTCAATGGTATAAAGCTTAGAGCAAACCAACAGGAAGATAGATAATCTCTTGCTCTGTTATATTTAAAAGTAGCATCTTTACTGCCTTATGTTGTTGCAAATTGATTGCCTCTTTTCACCCCTGAATATATCACAGACTCACAGATTTGGTGGTAAAAAGACCTTTTGAATGTTATTAACCAGAACTTCAGTTGCTACAAATAGGATCGAGGAGAAATGGAGAAATGGTGAACTTTAGAAGGACAAATTATGATATTCTCATGAGTATCTTTTGACACTCTTCTATTACTCATCCACATTAAGCATACCTTTATCTTAAACACTACATAGGAAAAAAACAGTGTTTTGCTGATTTCTCAAATATCATTTATGTACAAGAGATTCTACTATTCCCTTCTTTTCAAACTCTTTTCTTAATTTCTTCTCTGTCTGGTAAAAAAACATTAACAGCTCCTGAGGCAGCAAAATTAACATTGCCTGTAATGCAAATGAATGATTGGCCTGAGGAGTTCTGTGATTGTTCCTAGATGTGATTATTTCAGAGCAACATGAAGATCTGGTAACAGGAACAAGTCCCTGGAGCCTAACACAGAAAAAAGCTTGTCTACTGCAAATCACATAAGCCCTGAGACCCAGATCCAGAAAAATGAATGATCAACTCCCACATGGAATTTTATGGAAAGTTACACTCATAAATCAGTCAGGTATTTATAAACTTCAGTATTCACTGAGTTTAGTGATCATTAAATACCACAGCTCTTTCCTTCAGAAACATTAATGAGGAAATGCCTTTTCATTTGGTTCAGAAATAATAATTTTATCCTCTGCCAATGTGTTGATGATTATAGAGGGAACGGAAATGTGTTTGCTTTGATTAGAATCATGCCAAAGAGAAAGCATCTAAAAACCCACTCACCTGATGTTATTAAGTAGTAGAAGGAAACTCATAAATCACTATTCATTTTGAATCACATAAAATAATCATGTCTAATTGGGACCTTATTATTTCATTATTCAACTCGTTTTATTGGAAGCAGTCCAAAATACTAAGTCATAATATAGAGTCTATCACAGAATACTCTGCTATGTGCTGGTGCATCTCTTGATTTCAACAATTTCCTCCCTGACTTCACCTTTTCATCTGTCTTTGCATATTAGAGTCTTTTATTTAAAAATAAATCACTAAAAAAACCACCACTGCCATGGAAAACAATGTGTTCTGCATGTGAAGTCAATGTAAGTGCCTTCTACTTTGGACTTGTAGGATTTGTAGGAGACTGATATCTTTGACTAAATTATTCAACAGTTTGGAATCCAGGACTGAGAATAGTTATTTTGGTGTATCCTTTTTTCTAAAATGTTATAGTTAATTTTGCATTAACACTTAAAATAAATGATTGTACATGTTTCTGAATGGAAAATTATGTCAGCCTCTTCATTTGTCTGTAGCTGTTTAAACTTACAAAGAGAACTAAGAAGTTGTTTCAGTAACCCTTGATACCTGCCATAGTTTCTGCAACCCTTAATTTCTGCTCAAAAACGTAACTTTATGAATGCAGCTTTTCCTCCATATAACAATTAGATAGTCCACTTCTGAGTGGCAGTCCTCAGACCCTTTTAAAAAAGCTGGCCTATATGTGCTGAAGCTCAGTGATCCTTTTGAAGTCTATTCCTTATGATCACTGAGGACTCTTTCTTCTTAAAATAAATGTTTTCTTTTAGTCACTGGTTAAAAATTATTTTCTCCACACCACATTTTCTTGAGCAGCACAAATGACAAAAAGGGAGAAGATGCAACAGAAGTGCTCAATAACATTCAGCTAAAAAGGACAATAAGCACTATTTCAGCATTTACAATGGAAACTGACAATAATACCCATTAAATCCACTCAATAGGAATGCAGAAAGTAGTTTCACAATTGATATAAAATTGGCAGAGCTTCACTGAAATCAGTGGAGCTATACTGAATTACATCATCTAAGCATTTGGTTTCCTGGTTGGGGGGAATGTAAAGTATTTTAATCTTAAAATAATAATGGATGGTTCTTTTTTCACAAGGGACAATAGCTTTTCTATAAAAATGTTCTACCATTTTATCTAATATATGTCAGGTGCGTCAATCATGAAATGTTCTAACTTGTAAAAAAAATTAAATAAAATGCTGAGACGAAAGTAGAATAGCCAGTTGTAGAGCAAAATATAGTTGTCCAGTGAAAAAACTTGATGGATGGGTTTCTATACCTGAAACAACTTTGACCAATTTGATAGATGTTGCAAAAAGAAAAGAAAGAAACTATAGAACTGTAGGCATGTAGAGGGCAAAAGTCTGAACATCAATTAATAAAAACACCATGGAAAATGAAATTATCACGTAAGGTTCAGACTTCCTAGTGACAGTAAATTTGCTGCTGTATCCAGCAATTACATGTTGCGTTAAGTCATCAAATGTATCAAATGTCATTTAAAGCAAAGTTATCAAAGGTGCTTTTAAATAAAGTATAAAGATTAAACCATTATGTAAGCTTCAAATTCAACTTCAGGAAATCTCATGTGAAGAAAGGTCGCATGCCACACAGAAATGTGATATCAAATATATATGTAGACACATTTGTTAAAATAATTGCCTGATCTTCCATGGTAACATGAATGATGCACTGTATCTGAATTTCTACAAAAATTTTAACATGCTTCCTGCAGTACTCTGTTGCTGTCTTTCAGTAGTTAGAAAACTAGTACAAACCCAGGAATTTAGACTTAAATGTCCACTGGAAGAATATTCCTTATTCCTTATCAGTCTGTGCATGCTATAATAAAATATTTATGATGCTTGTCACACCATCTAGTAGAACTCCAATGGGCCACAGTCTTTTCAGGGGCATACCTACTGTGGTTTGGACTTTTCCATTGACACAGAAGCTTCAAGATGTTCCAGCATGAGCTCATCCACAGCCACAGAGACTTTGAGCTGTATGGGCTCCAGCACGGACTTACCCTTGGGCCACAATCCCTTCAGGGGTGTCACTGCTGTGATGTGCACATAACCATGGCTTTGGAGTGTGCCTTCTCCCATGTGGACTTATCTGCAGGTCACAGTCCCTTTGACTTGAGTTCACACTGGAGTTCCAGACTATCCGGTACAGCAGCACACAAAGAGCAGCAATGCCCTGGCCATCTGCCAGCTCAGGTACATGGCTGTTGTTGCTCTTAAAATGTTCCCAGGCACAGTAGAGTAAGATGGTAAGGAGTACAGCAAACAGCAAAACCAAAAAGCAGCCACTGACAAACACTAGACTTCAATATGCATTCAGGCAAGCAAGCCCCATAGCAAGATCACGAATCTGCTAATTACTAGCTAAACAGCTATAAATTTGGTCTAGCACACTCGAGTCAAATCTGTCATTATCTCAGACCCTTTGAGCCCCATATTGGGCCCCCAAAAAAGACTGCTGTGATTACACCCAGCTGAAAACAAAGTCCCGAACAGAGACTTGTTCACTACCCCCCAGCAGGATGGGAAAGAGAACTGAAAGGGTAAAAGTGGGAAAACTCATGTGTTTATTAAAATAGGTTAATAGGTAAAGTAAACACTGTGAAGCAAAGTAAGGAATTCATTATTTCCCATCAGCAGGCAGTTGTTTAGCCATCTTCAGGAAAGCAGGGCTTCATCACATGTAATGGTTACTTGGGAAGACAAACACCATAACTCTGGATGTCTCCCCTTCCTCCTTCTTTCCCCAGCTTTTATTGCTGATCACAATGTCATATGGTATGGGATATCCCTTTGGTCAGTTGGGGTCAGCTGTCCCAGTCATGTCCCCTCCCAACCTCTTGTGCACCCCCAGCCTAGTCACTAGCAGGGTAGCATGAGAATCAGAAAAAGACCTGATGCTGTGTAAACAGTGTTCAGCCGTAACTAAAACATGACTAAGTTATCAACACTATTTTAATCAAAAATCCAAAACACAGCACCATATGAACTACTATGAAGAAAATTAACTGTATCCCAGCCAAAACCAGTGTGACTAGAAAGAAAGAATAGTAGTGACAGATATGGTACCAGAGCTTGATGACATATATTCCACTTAGTCTAATTAAAGAGAATATTTATTTAACTATGTTTTTCCCTTCCATCAATCAGCTTTTGCCTGTGTATTATTCTCATTTTACAGTTACTAAGTACTGTGAAGCATCATGACATGGTCCACTCCCATTCATACTCTATAATCTTATCTTGATCCTTAACTTTTCTTTTTTGTCCAAAATGTTACTGAAAACTTCAGAGGCAAACCCACCAAAGCACTGTGCATAATGTATGCCAAGAGAAGAAGGCCTCTCCTCCCCATTCCTCCCTCAAAATTTTTGCTTTCTAATTGAAATATCCTGTGGATCTCCTCACGCCATCAAACAGAGCATGTACCTGTTTTAGTCTTGGATATGACTAATGGGAAGAAGTTTTAACTCCTTCTTAAAACAGAAGTAAATAGAGCCTTTACTTCCTATTCTTGCATCTCAGTTTGAAGGTAATTCCCCTACTAATAATACAAGAAAACCTTGTAAATTCCTAGAAAATTTTCTTGCAAAAGACCAGGATGGCAACAGTGGCTCTGTAATAAACTTACATCATGGTATCTCTAATGTTCCATATATGCTTAATTTAGCATTTATTTGCTATATATATTTTTATTACCTTTTGATTGCACCAATGAATTTGATGTCTGAGAGCTAGAGACCTTATTTGTATAATTTGAATTATCTGGTTAGGATTTCTAGACCTTCAGTTCCATGTGAAAACAATGAATGACTCCTTCATCTCCTCTGACCTATTATCTCACTGATCATCGATATGGATGTCCTTCACTTAAAGTTCACTTCCTTCTTTTCAAATGTGTTATCACATATAAGTTACTGACATCTTTAGTACTAAATTCCCCTTCTTCTATTTTAAAGAAATTATTTTAATCCCTAGGGTTTACTCTACTGTTTAAACTTCTTAACTGGATCTTATGTCACTCACTCGGGAGTGATAAATATACTTAAGAAGCTCACAAAAGTTATAAAAATCTAGCTCCCAAAAAAGCTGTTGCTCTTTCCTTCTTTTTTTTTTTTTTTTCTGATAAAAATGCTGCTTAGTTTGTAACTTTTGTACACACTCAAAAACATCTGTGAATCTCTGAGTATTAAAGTAATCAAGGAAAATCTCCAGCCAGAGGAGAAACTATTATTGCTATCATTATTATTAGTAGTATTACCATCATCATCATCATCATCATCATCATCATCAACATTTTCATCAATGTTATATCTCAGTTTTAACACCTTC